>NC_135436.1:8461323-8596323 GCF_051991255.1 Vanacampus margaritifer | reverse complement strand
TAATAACACTGACAGGCCAGTAAAAATGTGTGCCTAAATAAACAGATACAACTTGATAAGGATTATAGAAAATAATGAGTTCTGATGCGATGGTGTGACTATTGTTACTAATGAAAAGGACTGCACCTAAAAGTGAAGCTCAGATATATTTCTGCTATGAGTGCTTACTATATTTTGGAGACTTTGGGATGAATACAGCTTTGATTCCAAAGAACTCATATGGTGAAGATAAAGTGTTTTGGTCTGATCTGCGAGCATGAAAAGTAATTTCTTGCAGAGAATCAAATCAATCAGACAAAGCAACGTATCGTATCTTGCTCTCTGGATAAGATTACGTTTGCGAAGACCGAGGGCGTATTTGTCAGGCAAGTTGATTCGCTTCATCTGCTCCCATGATTTTGTATTAGCAAGTATTGCAACTGGTCCTAATATAGAAAAGAGAGAGCTGAAAAGAGCAGCAGTGCCAGTAAAAGTCTTTTGGTGTGCACGTGGTTAAGATCCAATTCCAGGAAGACTATTCATGGAGTTGTCTGACAGATCAGGAGGTCTGTCACTGCGCCATGATCCACGGGGAATTACTGTTTTCTCTCAGGGCTGCTGGCCCTGACTGATTGTACTTACGGCATATTCATTAATAACCTACGCTGTCTGGCACGCTCGTACATGCTTTTTTAATAGGCATTCCAGTGTTACACTGTCCATGTCATCTTGTTTTGGTCTTTTGTGTGCGGTCAGGGAAAAAGTCAAATAAATCTCATGGTAACAAAGAACGAAAGAGGACAGATTTGTGACTTGACTTTTCGGATGACTTGAAAAGTACAGTAGCTTTACAGCCACAGTATGCTCATGAGGGCCTCAGTCCTTTTGGTTCTTGGGGCCCTTTTGAGTCCAAGCCAGTTAGATCTCCGATTCACAAGACCAGACGACCTCTCCGTGTCACTGTAGCTACTGCACCTTGATGAGGGGGATGAAAACGTAAGCGTTGGGTCATAACCTCGGGTTTATCCCACTCGGATTGTTTTGATTCTGACCTCAAAAGCTTTCGTGGTGAACGTAAACAACAAAGATGGCAGATTCTGATAAATTGTTTGTTGTGGATCACGCAGTCAGCATTAATCATGTTGTGTTACAGTAACTTATGTCAAATAACTACATTAAAGTAAAAATAAATAAAGATAAATATCTGTTTATAATCTTGTAAATTATGTTTTGCCATTCACGACAGCCTCCATTTGGGTTGCCATTGTCGAGTGACAGATTGAAGCCAGTTGGTGAAAAGTCTGACTTCCCACCTTCCTCGAATGCAACATTAGGCATTGTGATCTGTGATGTCATTTTCAGTCAACAGCAAGTGGCAAAATGGCTGCCCCCTGAGATGGGTAACAATGAATGGATTTTGCTGCTTAATTCATATTCCACAAACACAATATTAATCAGAATACCGTGTTTGTAATAGTGGGGGCTGCACTGAATGTATTATTTGTAAAGAAAATGTTGGACTTGACTTCGCCTTAAAAACTACCGGTAGATTAAATGTTTTTAGAGCAACAGTCAAAAGCATGTTCGCTAACATATGTAATTAAAAAGCTCTAAATACCAAAATACTGGGGATGTTCATTACTTCTGTATAAAGTTAAATGGACCTCAGGTGTTATTTACTTATACTTAACCAAATAAGATGAGCGGTGACTTTTAAAATAAACTATTCTTCTGATCTGCGTCATTACATCATTAGCACAGTGTTGTAGTAAATACTTTCAAAGTCTTGTTTTTATACAAGCATCAGTCTGCACAGAATGATTTATATGGAAACCACATGTTCTTCATCCTCAACGGGTTATGCAATCTCCTTGAGTCGTGTCCTCCCTCATGCCTTGCTGTCTTGCTTGTTTTCTGAAGGCCCGCTACACTTACGTTCTGTTTTCCTGGCTTGCAGCTCAGACGACGTGCATGTTTGTGCAAACTGCCCTTTGAGGACAACGCTTTGGGCAGAAAGCCTTCAAAAATGTTTCCTGGTGTCAACAAGGAGTGAAATTAGAGAAATTAATTTGCAAAGGCGCCATGTCAATGATTACCAGGCTCAACATAAACAGTTTTTTTGGATTGCAAATTCTAAGAAATACTTGCTTGAGTTCCAATGCACATTTAAGTAAAGCAATCATGTGGCACATAAAAATTCTAATACTCTATGCACAAAATATTATTGACTTGACTTGGTTTAATAAACCTTGCATGTCAGTCTGGTCAAATTTTTGTACAACACGGCCCTCTAGTGGCTACCAGAGAATGTGAATTTACTGAATGACCTCAAAGATATAAATACCAAATGGACACCAAATGATTACAAAGAGTTCTCGGTGCAATGAATTCAACAACGCATTGAAGAACATGATTCATTAAAAAACAAAAGGCACACAATACTAGTGCAGTAAGTACAACATTAATGTAGAGCGCTTTGAGAAGTGTAAATCGTTCCACCCCTAGATGGCGACAAGACCCAAGTGCTGATTTAGTGGTCTTGCTCTTACACGCCACATGGAGGCTGTCGACGATCAAGAGAGTAGAAACGGGGTAAGATACAGTGCAGTCCCATTCACTTCATCATAAACTGGCTATATGACTTGAAATGCATAACAATATGAATCTTTATAATAATAAAATAGTACAAAAAGGTGCCACTGTGTACTAGCTACAAAGAACTTCTTTTGGCATGGTTATTTTTTCCCATTTCACCTCAGAACTCATCTTATGCTCTTCTTCCAATGGCAGCTTGACAGTTGTGTTTGTTTCCTCTTCTTTTTTTTCCCCTTTTTTTTTGTTAAAGTGAGTTTCTGGTGTCTGGCTTTTGGTAAGGTTCAATTAGTTGTTAGGTTAAAGTTTAGCCCAGTTAGTGTTTGTTCAGTAGAAGTTTAGCCCAGTTAGTGTTTGTTCAGTAGAGACTGAGGCTTTTTAAATGTCATGGCCAGAGCAAATGTTCAGTCGGCAGTCAGAGAAGGATGGTAGATCTGCACTTGGATAATCAGGCTACTTGTGAATGCACAAACTAACTTTCATCAAATGTGGCTGGATTGTATGGCCAATTGTTTTCCCAATAAAAAAAAAAAAGTGTACTGATGCACTCACGCCAATTAGCTTGTCGTAAATTTGATACAACTTAGCCAGGCAACTTTGTTACAACTGTCTCTGAGTTAATTAGCGATAAGCTAGCTTGGCTTAGAGAGCTAACTGTTAAAACACTGTGAAACACAATCTCAATTAAACATAAACTAAAGAGGCACTTGACACTCATGTGGACTAAGGACTAAAGTAAGCATGTGCAAGAGGAATCGGGTCATTCCTATCTTGTTTCTGATTTGACAAATTGTAAGTGTTTAGAGCATTTTCACTCATCTTTGAAGGCAAACACAATATTGTGTGCTATGACTACGTAAATATGGTGGATACTATATAAAAGATTGGATGTCATGCTCTCATTAGAAAAAAAAAAACATGATTCTACCTTATTCTGTTCTTTAGTAATTCCCATTTGAAAATGGGTAATTTGAGTGACACCAAGTATAATGGGAAGAAAGAAAAAAAGAGAAAACAAGCTTTTTGTGAAAATATACATTTTCTGCACAACAGTGACTTTGATGCTAATATTTTTTTGTCTAGTGACGCTCTGTGAATTAGATTTAATGTGACAAATGCTTTGATCATTCACGACATCCTTGAAAACGTTCTATTTCCTAAAATCCGCCATCTTGTCATGTCATTTGATCCACGGGTTACCATTGAAAAGAGATACAATGCTGCCATCTGCTGGCCATTGTTAGTGGGTGTTTTTTTTTATATATATTTTTTTAAATCTTATCAGCATATTCATGAAACCAGAGCTGCCGAAGACATTGCGCTGTCCATTGGGTGGGGAAAAAAAACGTGGTTGACGGTGGTACTCGTTGGGATTTCCGTTAACGTTAATGAACTCTTTTACTGCCAAAAACGTTAAATGATGTTTAGAAAAAACCTACGGAGGAGCGCCAAAGACGTTAAAAGATGTTCACCAAGTTTTCTTTTTTTCTTTTTGGAAACGGCTGGAGGAAAGCCTTGGCCAGCTGTGCTGAAAGTATCAAGCAGATCTAGTTAGTATCATGCCTATTTTTGGCCCCTAGATGGCAGCGATGACTCTCTTTGGACAAGATTGGGTTGGCGTCAGTAGAAGACGTGAGGCGGAGCTAGAGTGTTGAGGGGACAATGGCTGAGGAAGCCATAATGGCGACCGGTTGCAAGCAGCTCACGCTTGAGCATTTTTCTCAAAGACAAAAAGCATCGACCAATGCTAAAGAGCACATTGATGACGACGATGATGATGATGGTGACTCCGAGGTTGACGCCGAAGTTGGAAGCGTTGACGCGGCAGCTATGATCACGTCATAAAGCCTCACCGGCTAGCGATGCTAACGCCAGAAAACGCGGCGCACCCCTCTGTTGGCTGCTGGGTGGCGGCTGCGTCTTGGTCGTTCCCTGGGTCTCGTGGTGGGTGCTGTGTTGCGGGGCTCTCCCTGGTGTCCGGGGCGGCGCCGCCCCGGCGCGGTCCGTCGCTCTGGGTCCGGCGACGCGGGTCGGGGCCTGTGGGCCGCCGGGGTGCCCCGTGGTTCCCTCTCCCCTCCCCCTTCCTCCCCCTTGCTTCCTCTCCCTCTTCACCTCTCCCCGCCCGTCCTCCGCCTCCCTGTCCCTTCTCCCTCATCGCCCTTCCTCCTCCTCTCCCCCTCTCTCTGCCGCCCTGCTGCTGCCTCCTGCCCTTCCTGTCGTCTCCTTCCCCCGTCCCCTCCCCCTCCCCTGTCCGCCCTCCTCCCCCTCCCCTAGGCCGGGGGTTCCGTCCGTGGCCCGGGTCTTGGCGCTCCGGGGGCCGGGGGAGTGGGCGGGATTGGTGTTGTGCCCGCCCCGCTCCGGTGGGCCTCCGGGCACTTCGGGTGGGCCCCGGTATCCGGGGGGCAAGCCCCGCCGGGGTCCCGGTGGGGTGGGTGGGGGTTTTGGTGGGCGGGTGCGCCTCCCCCCCCCCGCCCGGTTGGGGGGGGGCCCAGCTGGCCGCTCCTCTTAACTCACTGCACTAGTTTTGCACAATACATTTTAGGGCACATAACACACTTTGGGGGGGAGTGGGGTGGGGTGGAGACACCGTCTCCGCCCTGCAGCTCCCCTCCAAATTTTAATGCACCACACAACTGGGGGGGGGGGGGGGGCATCGGTTGGGGCGGCCGCGGTATGAAGCAGTGCTGCGGTCGCCTGTCCGTGTGCACCACCCCCCCCCCCCCCCCATTAATTTATTTTAATGCACCACATACGCTCATTGACATGCCTGGGGGGCGGGTGGATCGGAGCGGGGGGGGATATCATTTCCCTCTGCTCCGGTTCACCTGCCCCCAATTTTAATGCACCACACACACACACTTATGTATATACACTGGGTGGGGTCACACACACGGTTTAGGGGTAGAGTTCGCCAGTCGGCGAGCTGGCGAACTTAGTAACAGGGTTAGTTTTTCACTTAGATCGTTGGGGTGACAACCGGGGCCTCTCCCCGCTGGGCCTGGGGTTCGGGGATGCCGCCCGTCCTCCGGTGCCCCCATCTCCCCTTCTGCCCCTGGTGTTCCGTCCCCGCGTGGTGGGGTGGGCGCGGGTGCCCTCTCCGCTCCGCTGCCCGGCCCCCTCTTCGGCGCGGATGCCTGGGTGCGGTGTGTTCCCGGGGTCTGGGGTCGGGGGCTGGGGGGCTGTCGGTTGGTGGGGGTGGGGGCGGGGGGCGGGGGCGGCTTGGTTGGTGGGGGGGTGGTGGTGGGGGTGCTGGGGTGGGGAGGGTGTCTGGGGATTTGGGGGCCTGGGGGCGGTTGGGGCTGGGTTGGGGTGGTTGGCGGGGGGGTCGCGGGGGGAGCGGGGGTTGTGGGCCGGTGGGGTGCCTGGTGGGCCTGCAGTGCCCCGTCCTGCTGCGTTGGGTTGGGGGCGCGGGCCGCGTTGGGGTGGGGGGCGCTCCTGCTCCGGGGTTTGCTCTCCGGCCGGTGGCCCCTGCGGGGTCCGGGGGTCGTCCTTTGGCGCGGCCGCGGCCTGGGGGGCCTTGAGGTGTTGCGCTTGCTCTGTCCTGGCGGGGGTCGACGGCTCCCCTCTTTGGTGGAGATTTTCATGCATGCTAGATCCACCACACCAGCATCTATCGAGACTCAGACACAATTTGTTTCTCCCTCAGGTCATTGATTCGGTGGAGGCTGGTGTCTGTGGATCTCACTCTGCTTCGTCTGTCCTTTCTACCTTTCCTCAGTTTCTCCTTTGGGCCCTTGAGGTTTCCCTGATTTGTTGGAGTTTAGATGTCTTTGGGGTTGGTGAAGGTTAGTGGCCCGGTGGGTGGTGTCTGGTCGGTGCTGGGCTTCGCTTTTCTTTCTTTTTTTTGGTCCCCCTTTGGGTCTCCTGGCGGCCCCACGACTCTGGCTGGATTTTGAAGTGTTCGGTTTAGGTGAACGGTATGGGAATTCTTATTTATTTATTTTATTTTTTTTCTCACGCACGCACGCACGCACACACACACGCACGCACACACGCACAAACACACATACAAAAAAAAAAAAAAAAAAAAAAAAGGGAGAACAATGATGATGACATTTCAAATGATCAATACTGAGATCTCCCAGAAAAAAAAGTAAAAAAAAAAAAAAGAAGAAAACGCGGCGCACAACCGAGCACGCTCAGGCGGACGTTCAATCGGACGACGAAGAGTGCCCCGAGTCCAATGCATATTCATCGGAGGAGTGGGTACAGTCTGATCACGGAGAAGACACTGGTTATGGACTACGATGCCACCATGAATGGAGCGGATAAGATGGATCAACCACCCGGTATAGGAACTGAAGGACATGAGGAAGCCAGACGTAACACCACCGTAACGTCACCGTATCATGATCCTGAGAGTAGACTTGATGACAACATGGCCAAACACACACTGCAGTATATACTTGCTATTCCCCGGAAAAAAAGGCCGGCAAGAAAGTGTATCGTCTGCACGCGAAGGAGCCATCGGAGTGAAACTAATCTGTTGTGCAAATCCTGCTGCATCCACTTGCACGCAGGGGAGTGTTACAAAAAGAAAAACTGTATTTGAAACATCCACACAATTGTAAATAGTACCACGGTTGCACACATTTGTAAATAGTTTGCGAAATTGTTTTGTCAAATTGTTACACTGTTGAATGTAAATAAAAGTATTTTGCTATCAAAAAACACTTTGTCATTGTTGTTGGTAGTGTTTTACAGAAGTAAAGCACTGTTTAGGTGTTTGTGGCATCATTCATGGGAAAAAAAAAGGTGTCAAATTCACTAGAGTGCATAAAATAATATCGTTTCACAAAAAGCTTGATTTCTCCGTTTTTTGTTTCAAAACAGAGCATTTGGGTGAAACTAACCATTTTCTATTGTTGATTACTGAAAAACGGAATAAGGTAGAAACAAACTTTTTTTTCTGATGAAAGATGAGAGTCCAATCTTTCATTTGGTAGTATGTGTGTTTCCATAGTCCAAACACAAAATTTTCTGTGGACCTTGAAAGATCAGTCAAAATGCTTAAATCGGCTGGCACTGACGGCATCCCTTTTCTGAAAACGTCGGGCAGTCAAAGAGTTAACGTTAATTAACGTTAATGGCAGGAAAAGAGTTCAAATATTCGTTAGTTGCAGCCCTTCAAGTGTTACTAGGAATAGGCAAGTTTGTATTGGTACTTGCGACATCACCCACCCTCTTGTGGCCATTTTATGATCAGGAACTAGACATTCCAAGAATAGAAAATTGCCATTAATTTAATTTATTTTAGTGGTATCGGTACTTGGTATAGGTGATAAGAGTTGAGTCTGGGAAAAAAAGTGGTATTGAACGTATCTAGTTACAATTGAGCTATGTTACAACGGTCCCTAGTCTCCCTACAGTAGGACACTGTGATTATATCGCTCCTTTACAAATCTTAAGATGTTGTATGTGTCAGGCCTGTAGAAAATTAAATGAGTGTCAAAACCATAGCGAGTGCAAACACAGTCCCCACTGCGGCTATTCAACTAATCATTCAACACGATGTGCACAGCTGTATTTGGAACGACAATCTGCCTCCTTTATTTGCCTGCTATAATTGACTTTTTCTGTATTTATTGTATTTATCTCCCTGGGAAATCAATCTCCATTTGTCAAGCAAGTCTAAAGATGGTGAGTTTAATGAGACTGCTCATGTTGGAATGATGTGTTCAGACATTCTTGCAGATTAGAATAAAACAGCATTAATCAAGCAGAGCAACACATTAGCACATATGTTTACACAAGCAGGCAACAATCGAACTCTCAAAGTCTGTTTATTTAGTGAGTGTGAGGATTTAAGACATACACACTATTTTCTGCTATTACGGCTAAGAGGCATGACTGCATTTGGCACGTGGGTTCTATTCCCCCTCCATCATAGCATGCAAAGAGTTATTTTATAGTCTCTACAGAGTAGTTAATACAGTAATTGTAAAATTATTGTGTATAAATAAATGATTATTAAGTAAATAGATGGATTATTATTCTGGCATTGATGTGTTGTAGTACAGCAGAACGCCCAATTTTGAATGCCATATAGGCCCAAAAATTGGAAACAGGCCATGATTTATTACACACGTGTCTGCAGTCCACTCAGTACAATGTGGTTATGTCAACAATAAATCAACAATAATAAAAGAAAAATGGCATTTCTAGTCTCCTATTACTGGAGAAGAAGATTTTGTTTGGTTATTTCTGATTGCATTATTATGTTATGTTTTGTGTACAGGGCTTGTGTACAGCTGCGGTTGTGAGAGCGCTTTATAAATAAACTTGTGTTTATAATGCTTGCTCCGCTATTCTTAAGAGTAGTAACAGAAATTAAAACTAATGGTTACATACGTCCACACATGAATACAGCAGCAATTAAACTTTTATTAAAGCCAGAAAAAGACCCCACCCTTCCATCAAGTTACCGTCCGATTTCACTAATTAACACTGATATTAAAATTATTACTAAGGCTTTCACATCTAGACTAGAAACAGTAATCTCGACAATTATTCATAGCGACCAAACAGGCTTTATTAAAGATCGTCACTCTACTAATAATATTAGGAGGCTCTTTAACCTTATTAGCATGTCACAGCGGCATGATAAGAAGGCACTTATTATACCGTTGAATGCAGAAAAAGCTTTCGATAAAGTTAACTGGTCCTTCCTCTTTGCTGTTTTAAATAAATTTGGCTTTGGGAAATCATTTATCCACTGGGTGTCAGTATTATATGATTCTCCCAAAGCTAACTGTTTCGGCTAACTGGTTCGGCTAACTGATTCCAGTTGTTGGACTCAGCCGTTACAAAATTTTACTGGAATAAAAAAAAAAGCAAAGATTAGTCTATCTACTCCTCAGAAAAGTAAATCCAAAGGTGGTCTAGAGGCACCAAATTTTATGTACTACTATATAGCCAACCAGCTACAATATATCGTTCTATGGGCACAACCCAACAGAGATACTAACTGTTGGCTGGAACTAGAACAGAAGGATTGTAATAACCTCAGACTTCTAGATTTACTCTTTATTACAACATCAATTAAGCGACATAATTGTTTTAAAAACCCAATGATTTCCGCCACCCTGACTGCTTGGTGGAAGGCATTAGAATTGACAAAAGCCCAAGTGGAGCCCTGTGGGCTTTCTCCCCTATGACATAACCCCGACTTTCGAATTAACAACCAATCGTTTTATTTAGGTGTGTGGGAGCAAAAAGGAATTACACATCTCCACCATCTCTTTTCAGATAATACGTTTATATCATATACATCCTTGCTCCAAAAATACAAAATAACAAACGGAAATTTTTTACATTATCTGCAAGTTAAAAATATGATAAAGAAACAAATTCCAACACTTCAGGGTACGCTCCAACCGCCTGTTTTAGCTAAAGATATTACCAGGCTTTCTCCGACAACAACAAAAAAACTTTCAAAAATATATAAGTTACTTTCATATACGGATAAAATGTCTTTACCCATCTTAAAATGGGAGACAGACTTGTCTATAGCTACGGAATCTGACTTTTGGATTCAAGTTTGTGAAAATGCATTTAAAATGACAAAACACACAAATTTACAACTTATCCAATATAAAATTATCCATAGAACATACATTACTCAATATATGATGAAGAAAATGGGACTCTCCGACATTTGTCTCCAGTGTTTACAAAACACTACAGACACTTATTTTCATGCTTTATGGTTATGCACTCGGTTATGTATTTCTGGACTAAAGTCTTAGAAAAACTTTCCGTTATTTTGGACTGTAGGATACCTTTATCTCCAAACTTGTGTTTGCTAGGTGACCTAACAACAACTGACTAACCACATAAACAATTTCAATCTACACTTGTAGCCCTTACTATCGCAAAAAAAACAATTCTTGTTAACTGGAAAAATAAACAAACTCTGAATATCGACCAATGGTCTAACCTCCTCATAAATCACATTTTAATGGAAAAAATATCGGCCTCAAATAAAAAACAAATATCAAAATTCATAGAAATATGGTCTATGTATATAGAATATTTTAACCTACTTCTGGTTATTTAATTCTGCCTGTTAGCGAGAGCCACCACATCGTGATAACTTACATTGATGTCTCTGCATTTGGCAGTTTGTAACTAATGGTTGTGTTTTTATAGTCAGGAACCCAGTTGCTGCCAACAGGATCGAGCAGATTCACCTCCAATGGGCACTAAGGGCTAATATTCGGATTCACTGCATGCCAGGGGACTAACTCTACAGGTGCTGTCCCCCCTGGCTGGGCGTGGGCGGGTCTGCCCCTCTGTTGGCTGCTGGGTGGCGGGTGCGTCTTGGTCGTTCCCTGGGTCTCGTGGGAGGTGCTGTGTTGCGGGGCTCTCCCTGGTGTTCGGGGCGGCGCCGCCCCGGCGCGCGGTCCGTCGCTCTGGGCCCGGCGACGCGGTTCGGGGCCTGTGGGCCGCCGGGGTGCCCCGTGGTTCCCTCTCCCCTCCCCCTTCCTCCCCATTGCTTCCTCTCCCTCTTTGCCTCTCCCCGCCCGTCCTCCGCCTCCCTGTCCCTTCTCCCTCGTCGCCCTTCCTCCTCCTCTCCCCCTCTCTCTGCGGCCCTGCCGCTGCCTCCTGCCCTTCCTGTCGTCTCCTTCCCCCGTCCCCTCCCCCTCCCCTGTCCGCCCTCCTCCCCCTCCCCTGGGCCGGGGGTTCCATCCGTGTCCCGGGTCTCGGCGCTCCGGGGGCCGGGGGGGTGGGCGCGGTTGGTGTTGTGCCCGCCCCGCTCCGGTGGGCCTCCGGGCACTTCGGGCGGGCCCCAGTATCCGGGGGGCGAGCCGGGGTCCCGGTGGGGTGGGTGTGGGTTTGGCCTCTCCCCGCTGGGCCTGGGGTTCGGGGGTGCCACCCGTCCTCCGGTGCCCCCATCTCCCCTTCTGCCCCTGGTGTTCCGTCCCTCCGCGTTGTGGGGTGGGCGCGGATGCCCTCTCCGCTCCGCTGCCCGGCCCCTCTTCGGCGCAGATGCCTGGGTGCAGTGTGTCCCGGGGTCTGGGGGGCTATCGGTTGGTGGGGGTGGGGGCGGGTGGCGGGGACGGCTTGGTTGGGGGGGGTGGTGGTGTTTTATGCAGCCCCACTAGTTTAAACATGGCATTCTGATTAATATTGTGTTTGTCGAATAAGAAAAAGCAGCAAAAACCACACGTTTTCATCTATCTCAGCAAGCGGCCATTTTGTCACTTACTGTCGACTAAAAATGACATCACAGTTGAACGAACAATCACGGCTCAGCTTGCAAATCTCACGTGATCATGTCACCTGACCAAACCCAGAAAACAAGTGAGTCTTTATTGGTCTGAGCCCTGAGCTACTGTGATGTCATTTTCAGTCGACAACAAGTGACAAAATGGCCGCCCCCTGAGATGGATCAAGACAATTTTGTTGCTTATGGTAATTCATATTCCCACAAACGTATTATTACCTAGCGTCGAGTTTAGAATCGTGTGGGCACATTGAATATATTATTAGAAATAAAATGTTTGGGTTGACTTCCTTTTTAATCATTCTTTTTATCATAGTTAAGCTAAAGCTACACAAACAAACAATCCCCTCTACCCTGGGCACCTCGAGACCAGTACTAAAAATGATAAAAATAAATAAAAGCGGTAACAAATTATGAATATGAATTAAACTACAATGTTAAATTGCATGGATATTCGCAAATTATGTAGCATTACCTGCTAGGATGAGCCTAGAGTGCCTCTTTAATCCATTTAGTGTGAATGGGTGGTGTGTTAGTGCAATTCCTAATTGTGGCACTGAAAGAGAATTTGGATGTAAAAACCTGTAGTCAACAGCACACATTCAATTTTTTACTCGACCAAATCAGATTCAAGCAAATGCAGAGAAACCCTCTCATGTTTTGTTCATATTTATAGTACAGTATGTTCTTCATTTCAGATATTTGGCATGGAATTAAATGCATACTTTATGATGTGATTTTCATCCAAAACAAAACATTTTATTCCTCAAATTATAATTTGGACTGTCTTTGATGTTTTGTTGAATGCACATCAACTGTCAACAGATTGAATAGGAAAATATACAAAACATCGAGGACTGCCAAAAGAAAACTACTGTTAAGTATGACACATCTTGGCAATGGCACGAAACAGTACTGAGCATGACAAAACACACATGGGACTGATATAAGAAGCCTTCACAGTCAGTTAGTGCGCCCTTTGCAAATATGACATAAGAACAACTTTGATACATCACGCTCAAAAGGAGTCATCTCACATTCTAATCATTTTGTGTGCTAAATAGCTTATTTTCTGTTGCTGCTTCACAAAAACATACCTCCAGGCTGTCTTTGAAGGTCTCTTTAAACCATCACAGGTAAAGGGAAGGTTCACAGAGAATGTGAATTGGGGGTTAACTGACACTCATTCGGGCTCAAGGCCATCAAGTGTTCTGACCTAATGAGGTCAGCCCACATTCCCTCCACTAAACCACAAGAAAGCGACAAGAAGAGAATCATTTACCACCAAAATGTTTTTTTTTTCTTATATAAAATTGTAACCTGTTTATGAGATGCAATCACGCAACTTAGTCATTACATTTTACATAGCATACGCATAAGAACACAACCAGGTAGCGATTGTACAACTTGGCCAAACAGAGACACCACAGAGCAGCAAGTTCTGCATGGTGGGAATTTGCACTGTTTGCAAATAATAATGGACCTCGATCTTTTGTGCAGTGGAATTATTCCACACTCCCTCCACATTATTAATGGGCCCAAAAATGGCTTTGTTTCCCTTTACTGGTTCTCCCTCACTTATCAAAGCTGCACATCCAGGAATAGGAGACAATTTAAATCGATTCTCATGACAGACTCATTTCATTCAGTGGATTCATGTGTTGCTGCAAGTGTCTCTGCCTCAAGCCAAAAATACATGACTAGAGGCGAGTCACGTGCTACACCAGTGGTATCAAATCTGCGGCCCACGTGCTAGGACTGGCCCGTCTGGGAGTCCAATCTGGCCTGTGAAGACAGAACCCAAACTTTTTTTTACTTAGTTTTTCACTAAAATTAAATGTTGCTAATTTTGTCCACCAGAGGTCTCACTGACAACCACTTAGATAACATTCTGAAATTTGGCTCTTACTGTGGATTTGATGCAACTATGTGTGCTCATTTTTGTTAAGAAATATCCGAAATGGGAATATTTTCAGAATGTACGTGTAATTATTTGCACACAAAAACGAAATAAATATTTTTCATGTGTTGCGGTTAAGAGGATGGATGGATGTTATTTATAGCTGACTAGGCCACGGACATGCTAGCCTGGACCAGTGTTAATTTTGACAAGAAATTTTAATGTATTTTTAGTTATAGTCTTTTGACTAAAATTAATTAAAGTTTTAGTTATAATTTAGTCATCTGAATGTATTTTAGTTTTAATCAAATTTTAGTCTATGAAAAAAAGCAATTTTAGTCGACTAAATTGACAGTTTAGTCAATATTTTCCTTCAGCATACATTTAATCTTTTTATACAGAAAATTACCTGTATGTAACTGCAGTTTAACACAAAAGACATATTTAAAACAGTGTCTTTATTAATTGTTTTAATGAAACATGTTGAACTGAAAATAATATAATTTAGGTTTCACCTAAATAAATAAAAAAGTGCATAATTGATTGAGATTCATTTTACAGCTGCAAAATGAATGTAAACATGTTTGAACATTAAATAAAATGCAGTGAACAGTTTCTGAGTGGTTCTTTTCTCCCACCCGAGTTTCAGTCCTAATTGGATTGTGTGAATTTTTTTCACTGTGTTGTTTTCATTTTTGTTTTTCGACGAAATTGTCAGTCAATTTTAGTTATCATCTCAATTAATTTTCGTCTGAAAAAATGTTTTCGTGACGAAAAATATCAACAAAATTATCACTGGTCTGGACCACTTAAGATTAAATTTGGGTGAAAGTGGCCCCTCAATTAAAAATGACACTTCTGCTCTATATATTATTGTGGAGTCCAAATGTCTATTTAAGTGGTAGTCTATTAAAACCTTACACCATGGTAGTCAAAAAGCAAAACAAAACCTTTAAAGCAAAATAAGTGGTTCTTCTTTCAGATGGTCAGTTCTTTTACTTTGACTATTAGTTAATGGTCATTTTAAATTAAATTACTTCTAGTGTCCAGTCAGATAAGATCAGCAAGAGAACCTGAAGGCAGTTTTGAAATATCACAGAGGTCAAGGACCCATGAAGAATATTTATGACCTTTTAAATCACTGTCTCAGTCCTTCTGAGACATTGTCTAAGAGCCATGAAGGTGTCACTAAGGAAAAAAAGTGATATTTAATCCATGTAATGTAAAAGATCAAGTTAACTAAGATCTCACTGCATTCATTTATTATCACGGTTTGAATCATGTCGGAATGAAAGACACTGCCCTAGACTGGTTCACTTCGTATCTTACTGGAAGACATTTTCGGGCCAGCCGAGAGACAATGTGCTCATAAGTTTACATACCCTTAAAGGGGATATCAACCTTGAACATTTCTTGACAATGATATGTTATATGTGACCTCACTAGTCCAAACATAACATTCTGATTAATGTTACATTTTTGGAATGTGAATTATTAAGCAAAATCTAGCTGTTTTTATCCACCTCAGGGGACGGCCATTTTGCCATCTTGCTGTTGACTGAAAATGACATCACAGTTACTCAGGGCTCAGGCAACGGCCAATAACAGCTCACCTGTTTTCGGAATCTGGCGCTGTGATTGGTTGTTACCCGAGCCCTGAGCAACCGTGGAGGAACTGCGGCTCGACTTGAGTCAGAATGCGTCTACTGTAAGTAGATATGGGAATATTTGTTTGAATGTGATTAGTACATATGGCTTTGTAAACATATGATCAGGCTCATATATATAGCTGTATAAGTGAACTGCATTTACCATTTGATTTGGAAATTAGATTTTTCTTTGTTGGACATAGAGTAATCTATTTGCGTTGATTCTGTCATTTGATGGCTAATGTTTGGTGCGAGTTTAAGCTCTAGTGTGTAATGTACTTGCGACCATCCAAGCACACCACAAAGATAACAATTTTGAGGCTCCTTTCCTAAACCAGATGTCTGGCATATTACTAAGTGGCACCACGTGAAGGGCAGGATAGTATACCACAGGGCATCCAGGTGGAAAATAAAAAGAAGACGAGCTACACTCACTTTTGCTTTATCTGTTGCGGTACTGAATATATTTTGATGGCAAACTCTTGTTGACGGAATGGTGAGATATGTTACTGAACACTCGGTTGTGTTGAGTGTGATTTCTTCCTTTGTTTGTGAAGTTGCTTGTTAGTAGGCTATTGTTCCGTTCAACGTCATAATGACACAATCTGCGGCTTGGCTGACCCGTGCTAACCACATCACTTAAAAATGGATTTTTGATTGTAAATACTGAACATGTTTAACGTTTACAAATGGCAGTTCGGTGAGAAAATGAACTCTTTACACACCGGAGTATAATTGATCAGGATAATGTTTTCGAAACATATGATAAATGGGTCTTTGCTGACTGTGATCAAAAGAAGGAAATCAGGCTCAAAATCTGCCTGATTTTCAATATGTGTGTACCTGGTTTTAGTTAATCCTTTGGAGCAGGAGTGTCAAACTCAGTTTTGGAGGGAGCCACATTGTAGTCTAGGTATCGCTCAGTTGCGCCTTTGCCGCATATTGTTAACTTCAAAGTAGACTCTTTTCAAAGTGAAGAAAATGTTCTATTTTGGTATATATATCTTTAGATTTAGAGTTAGATTTTTTTTGTTGTCGTATGTAAATGGTTTGTTTTTAAATATAATAAATTTGGAAGCAGATGGCACATGCTTTAACAAGACGGATGTGAAATACTAAAGCACAGAGGAAGGACAATGTGGATTATATTAACATTATGTCAGGGACTACGAGCCACAGCTGGTTTCAGGTATTTCATCACCACTGCTAATAGCAATGAAGATGTGGGAGGAAGGGACAGAAAGAGGAGTAAAGAAGAGTGGAAAAAAGGGGAAGGAGATTGGAGATGGGAGACGCTGGAGCTAACACAAACGGAACCCTCCTCCAAATCTTGGATGATGAATGGCAGGTCTGAAGGTTAATTTAACAGCCAGTTGTATATTCAGGCACACAGCTTGTCTGGTCTTTCCCAGACTCACGCTTATCAGCCGTCATTCATTTGCTTCCATATCCATAACGTATTTGTTAAGGAATGTCACACTGTAATATTTTTCACCAACTATAAGGTTTACTGTTGGTTGCCATGCACACACTACTTTGTTTTTAAGAGCAGTTAAAATGATGAATATCATTTGAAGTCAAACTATTTCCTCTCCTACTGAATGGCTGACCTCAGGCTTTAGCCTCTGCTAAAAGCTTTCATCGCTCCTTTTTCAGTATGCAGTGTGAAGCAGGATAGCGTTTCAGGTCACAGCAGCAGCCTGAATCCACTCGTGTAACATTCCCAAAATGTTTTTTGAATACATTCAGATTAAATACATATATTTTAATAGCTCAGGCCAAATTATTCTCACAGGTGCCTCTTGCAGGCAGCTAGGTGTTACTACATGTGGTACTAAAAGCTGCTACTCTCTCAAATAGTGATGTTTTTTTTGCACACAGAAGCAAATGTATTTATCAAAGTCACTTATAATGAAATCAGAAGAGTAACTAAGATCTATTTACTTGACTGGAAATAGTAACGCACGTCACATTTTAGAGTCACTCCAATACGGAGTAACGCGTTACCGACATCACTTATAATTATTGTTAAATCTATGCTTATTTCTGACAGCCCTGTTGCATCACATCATATGTTAGCATTAAGATAGTGGGCTTTATTGTTTTGAAATCATATGGTTTGGTTGAACATTTTAAGTGTTTCTCTTATTAGTTTATGTGTCAGTTTTACAGTACACTTCAACTGGGAGTGACAAATAATTAGAGCTGTCACACAATAACAATTTTTAATCGAGCAAGCAAAGGTGTTAGAACAATGTTTTAACCCTTTTATACACACATTATGATAATCTGCAAACATCAGGATTTTTTTCCAACTGTTATTACACTTTAGGCATGAAAAAAAACACACATTTTTCAACGAGTTGGTGACATGTCCACTAGGGTGGATAACGTGCATTTGAGCAACTGATGAAATATGTTTGTAAGAAAATAATAAATAACAAAAAAAATATAACGTAAAGAATATAGAAAATGTCAGTTTGATTTATAGCTTTGTGTTCACATATTTTTAACATATTACAAAACTACTACATGTATTGCAAAAACATTTAGTGTCTATTGTCCACTTGAGTGGCTAATGGCCAACTGTGGCCAAAAAGATTCATTTATATAGGAGAAAACGTTTTAATAGCTGTCCACTGTAGTAACCAGTATCCATGAAAGGGTTCAAATGTATGTTTTAATAAGGTTAAATGTGCGCAAAGTAGGTGGAAAGGGTAGGAAAAAAATGAAACATGCTCTCTCTGGCACGTTTTCACGTACCGTGACTAGGTGATGAAGTGAAAATACATTTGATGCTTTTACTGTGTTTATGGAGGCTCACATGGACTTCACAGTTACACTTTAGACTCTTTCCTGAGCACATGTAGCCACTTGTTAACTCTGCCCCTAGTCGTCATATTTCTTCACCGTGACAACTGGGGACAGCTGTTCTCAAGTTGAGAGCTGATTTGCATGAGACAGATAGGGTTGACTAGTGTCCATCCACTCATTGTTCTGCATGTAGTCTGAAAGAATGAATTAGATAGATAGATAGATAGATAGATAGATAGATAGATAGATAGATAGATAGATAGATAGATAGATAGATAGATAGATAGATAGATCTGCAAAAGACAGCCAGCCATTGCCCTGATATATATTCAGTATTTTGGGAATATTTAAATGTACACATTTGTTGAAAATGTACCCATTCAGTGATGATGGTTAATAAATAATTTCAAGAGTCATTATTTGAGCCTGGCGTGACGCTCGTCTAAGCATAAAGAACTACGATCTCCTTATTCCACCTGGACTGTTGCCAAACGGACTAAAATTAAATGTTCCCACTGGGAGGGGAGCAGAGTAAAGTTTTTCCCCTTGCAAAATTCCTCCAAGAGAGGGGTATTTGTTAATCAGGGGCACCTGTTGCAGTCTTTGGGGCCGCTTGGTGGGAACACATTCACGTAGGCATTTGCGTGCAAGTACGCACGCACGCACGCACGCACGCACGCACACGCACGCACGCACGCACGCACACACACACACACACACACACACACACACAGAGCAGTGGATGGTGGGAACATGCCTGTATGTTTGGTCAGCCTCTCTTGAGGTAGTCAAGGTCAAAGGCGAGTCTTTTGTGTCGCGTTGTTATTATTTCTCTCACATCTTACTCGGAACAGAAACAGCGGGACTTTCCACTGCAGAGCTCCAATGCAAAATGGTTTATGCATTGATGATGTCACCTTCCACTGTGTCACTGCACATTTGGAAGATGTTAGTGCTTCATCTGTGCTGCAGCCCAGTTTCAACACATGCTTACCATAGCTTCAGTACATTTTCTAAAGGCCTGTATAGTTTTGAAGTTGCCCCCCCCCCACACCCCCCCCCCCAAAAAAATAAAAAAAATAAAAAATCTTCTCTGGCCACACATTGAAGGTCTGACTAATGCTTGTGCTTAAGCCACTTGACAACAAGGCAGAAGAGGCGTGATTTTGACAATAACCGCCAAAACATTTGCTCATGCTCAAACTGACACGACTAATGCAAGGCAACACTCTCCAGGCCCCTATTAATCCAATTATCTGATTGGTCATTGTAGAATTACTTACTTGAGATTAACATTCCTTTTCTGTCTCACTTGATTGTCACCACTGATTCTGGTCACTAAGTCGTCTAAAAAGCAAAGAATGGTCAAGCTATGATGCTTTCGGCCCCTATACTTCCAGCAGTATTTGTTTGTGAATAAACATTCATATTATGTAATAGCATCTCTCTCTTATATATTAATCTCATGTGAATTAGTAAAGGCATTCATATTGAGCAGCAGAAGTGGTTCAATGTAATCTCTATAGTTATGTAATACAATGTCCTCTTTCATCCACCAAGTGCTTAATGTAGCTTTGCGCTCTGTTCAAAATGTATAATCGAAAAACACATGATGCAATCGTGAAAGGAAAAGAGCACAAACGAGTGGCATGAGAATATTGTCTATATTTGGAAGGCCAGAGACATCAGAGCTGTCATAGAAAATGAAAATGCTGCTGTTAGTGCTTGGTGACGAGGCAGCAGAACGAACACGTGGCTGCACTCCATGTGTGTCTCGTTAGCCTTGCGTTACCTGGAACGTGCGGCTCAAGAACTGGATTGAGATTCAGGGAGAAAAGATGACGAAGGAAGGGAGGGGGAGAAAGGGGATTTTGGGCTATGCTGGCTTTGGGTGTGGCGGTTGGATGATGGTGTATGATTATTAAAGTCACTGAAGCAATGCAGCTGTTAGCGCTGGCCAACATGCTGTGCGGCTAGTAACAAGAGTGCTGGTTCTGGCGTCAAGGGGAGGGGATTTCTCTTGTTCTCTGTCACTCATTTCCCTTTCATTCTGAGATAAACACTCCACCCATCACGCGCAGCCACACACACGAAAATTGATGCTTCCATGCTGTACATAAGTCAAAACCTCAATGATGGTAACTCATCGAAAAAAGACTCAGGCCAGGCACATGATAAACATTGGCAACATTTTATAAAATAAAAATACACACATAAGACAATTTAGTCAAAATACGCCAAGATGAAGACCATGCAAAGGGAGTTTCACAATCCTATAACAAATAAAGATAGCTCACTGTCAGCCATCAAATTGTTTTTTTGCTTTCACTTTTTAATGTGTTTATTTTAACATCTTAACTTTTTTTTTTAAATATGAGACTCCACACTTGACAAATAAAAAAAATATAATGATATTTCCACCAGCAATCGCAACTCACCTCCCCATAACCAGATGTTTGTTGTAATACCAAGACTGACCTGTGAGAGGCAGCATAGTGCCACAGCACATCCAGAGTGTCAGAAAATACAAAAAAGAAATAGTAGTAGAAGCTAGCTAGGCTAGCTCTCTGATTATCTGGTATTTGGTTATTTTCTTGTGGCGAATAATGAGAGAACCCCATTAGACAAACACTAAAAACAAATAGCAACAGCACAAGTTTCACGTCCCTTCCTAATTGGCTAGTGTCATGATTCATGACATAATTAAAGAATCCGTGGCTCGGCTATCTTCTGTGCCAACCACACTAAAAAAATTTTTTAATATTAAATATATTTAATATTTTTGCCTGTTGACTGTTTTCTGAGCAGACTGGGGAAGAAACCCCACTTTTAACACAAACCACAAGGTCAGTCAGGATAATCACTATAGAGAAACCTGATCTGCCTTTGCCGTTGTGTGGAATGTCTTAAACAAAAAAGAGAAAAGAAAAAAGACAGCACCTTGTCTCAGTTTGAATGTACACAATGGTAGAAAATACAAAGTTTTTAGTCCCTTCGCTGGTTTTTCAGCTTCCAATCTTTGAGGAGGACATTCTAAAAGATTCTGGTAAGTCTGTGGGATCTTTTGTCCATTCATCCAAAAGAAGAATTGCAGGTCAGAGGTCACTGATGTTGGAAGAGAAGGCCTCGCTCCAAATCTCTGTTCAAATATGTTTAATATGGGTTGAGTGAAGGGCTCACGGTGAGCTAATTAAGTTCATCCACATCAAACTCATCTAAGCATGACTTTGGACCTTGCTTTGCGCACCAGAGTACAGTCATGCAAGAACAGTGAAGTGGCCAATGAAACGCTGGAAAAACAGACGGCGTTTGTAGCACATTCCTGATTGAATAATTAATAAATGTGCAGGTAGGCCCCAATACTTATGTCTATAGTTTGTAGTTTTTCTGGTTTGTCATTATAAGGAACTCCAGCTGTAATGACAAGTTTACTCTATATTATTTATTTGGTTGTTACTAACTTAACTATGAGATTCATTTTTTATTTCATTTTTCATTTTCCAGTTCAATACATTTTGTAGAAACTTTATTTGGACATACGCCACCCTTGCTTTTTAAGTCACAACTTGCAACGCATTCAATGCATAGTGACGTATTAATGGCGGCTGGCTCTCTGACGAGCAATGTGAAACGCCTACCAAGAAAGCAAAGTAAGCCTCCGAGAGTCACCCTCCCCCACGCTGTTCTCTTGTCATTCACCAGACTTACTCAAAAGTTTTGATTGTCCCTTTAGGAACGCTACAGTGTCTTACCTTGTAAATAACAATGGCGGCGTTTCTACAAAATGTATTATACTGGTGTTGTAAATGGCGGATTCTTACCATTTGCGTGTTCAGGCCGTTGATTAATGAACATACATGAGATCAGTGAATTCAGGCATTTTCTTCACATTTATTCACATCGCCGACAGGAGAAAGATAGTCGCCACCCGCGCCATCTTGAATTCTCGACTGTCAAGTTCCCTTGCCCCGCCCGTAGCTAATATCCTTTGTCCTTCAAAACGTTACCTCCCAGAGTCACATGACTACGCCCCCATTGGTCACTATGATGTCTCAATACATTTGCTAGTAGGAATTTAAAGGGAAAGAGAATTGTCATACAAAACTATACAAGTAAATCAAAGCAATTTTGTCCAATTCTAAATAGTCATAACTAAATCAAAACAGTTATAATTAAATAGAAAGAAATATTCTGTTTCAATTCCCCCATTTGGGCTCTTAAAAAAAAAAAGAGTCCAACACACAAGATAAACATTAAAAAACACTTCAGAGAGAAAGTCCAGCGCGGATCTTGATCGTCGCAAAATTAAGCAATGTTTGTGTGTGGAGTTTAGAAATAAGAATAGCAGGAGAGGGAGGGAGAGAGAGAAAGAGAGAGAGAGAGAAAGTAGTTTAGCAGTCATATGGCATTAAAGAACAATTTGATTCATTGAGAAATTTTCAGTGGAAGGGGCATATCATATATAAGGCATAACCCGATGTGACGTGGTTATATCCAACAAAAAGTGTCACGACGCAATGGCAGATGTGTTTGTGCCGCGAAGTCATCTCCTGATGAAGGTCTTTTTATGGAACAGTGCCTCGGAAAGCACTTGACATCCTCCTGGAACAGACAGCCGGGGCATCTGGGTCAGCAGCTTAGTTAACCCCCGGTCGGGGGTCAGGTGATGTGATTGATGAGCCTGGGACCACATGTGGAGGATGTGCTCCCCCCTTTATGAGCACTAAACCAGATCGACCTCTCCTTCACCAATCAGTATGCAAAACCATTTTCATTTAGTCACTTATAACATACATATTCTCCATTCTTTACTTTGGAAAGAGCACCTGGTAGTTTTTGTTAGTTGGGAGTTAGTAAATGTTAATTGTTTAAGTTGTAGGACTTGAAACGTGCTCTTGGACCCGGGAAAAGTTCTGTTTGTTGTGGCATTCAAACAGAATCCGTTTAATGACATTTGCACATTCAATGATACAACAATGAAAATCTTGTAGCCAATTAAAACTTTATGAGGCCAATTGTTTAATATTTCTATTTTTCTTTAATGTCCTTGAGATCAGAGATAATATACTAAATCAAATATGTTTTAATCTCAATGCCTTTCCTATATCTTATAAAGTTTTGTTTTTGAAATGGGTTCCTTTGTCTGATCCAATATTCATAGGAAACCCTTATGATGGTAGATAATGATTAATCAAATATTTTACCATGATATTTACTGTTGTAGATTTAGCATAAATGTGCTTTTAGTCGTAACCAGCAAATTTCTGTATTTTTTTTATCATATCAGTGTAAATCATTTAAAAACAACAACATCTTAACCCAGAGCGGTCACGTCCGGCCGGGCCTTGAACATTCCGGGAAGAGATTTATATATATATACTTATACCTTTAATAAACACTGCAGTCCTGCAGTTCATTTTTAACAACTTGTCTCATGAAATAATGTCACCCAGGTGTGTCTCAATGTTCCTTCCACACCTAAATGGCATATTCCATGGGCTCTAGAAATTAGACTTTTCAATTGTTTCTGAAATGGAATATATTTACCTTATTTTTACCATGAGTGTCGTCTTTGCCAAAACTTACTTTCCTCCATGGTCAAAGTCCGATCACCTCAATTCTCCTCCTGTGAATTCATTCATTCTCACATACTGTAGAATTATCACATTTAGACTAACTTAAAGTTCTGAATTTATTTAATTCAACATGAACTGTTTGTGTGCATACCTTCCTTTGTGACGATACACACAGACAGACCAGTGACTGACTCCTCCATCTGATAAAGATCAACTCAGATCATTTTCAGACATGTATGTGAAAACTGTAGCAGCGAACAGATTGCTGCTTCAAAGAGGGGGGGGGGAACAGACACCTTGTGTCCTGTAGATAAGAAAAACCAAATTGGGGCAATTTGGCCAACACAAAAACTACAGGGGCAGATCCGGCAACAACAAGTCATAAAAACAAAAGCCTTTGAGGCAAACGTTTGTGATGCAAATTTGAATCCTGTACAGGCAACTGTAAAGTAAGATAAAAGATCAGAGGGAAAACAAGACAAAATACCTACTGTAAACAAACCAAAAAGTAATCTTAAAATGCTAATTAACCCCACCTCTTCTACAGAGTAGTGGGGCTTGTAAAACACAGCAGGGAACTTTGCAGAGAGCATCCCCCGTGGGATCCAAAGATCACAGTGCTGTGAGCTTAATCAAAAATTAAACCAGCAAATTCGCCGTAAGTGTTCCAGATCAATGAGTCCTAATCCAGACGTTAAAATTATAAAAGAGAAATGGGCAAAAAATTAGAAGACCAGATTCAACAAGCATTGAATAAGGGAAAATAAAGTAACTAAGATTGAAATTAATTTTATCCTACCCTTATTCACATAAGCTGTTTTTTTTTGTTTTTTTCTTTTTCTTGGGAGAGCTCAGTATTGATCATTTGACATGTCATCATCATTGTTCTCCCTTTTTTTTTGTATGTGTGTTTGTGCGTGTGTGTGTGTGTGTGCGTGCGTGCGTGCGTGCGTGCATGTAAAAAATAAATAAAAATTCCCATACCGTTCACCTAAACCGAACAATCGAGTCGTGGGGCCGCCAGGAGACCCGAAGAGGGACCAAAGAAAAGAAAAAAAAGCGAAGCCCAGCACCGACCAGACACTACCCACCGGGCCACTAACCAGAGTCCTTCACCAACCCCAGAGACATCTAAATTCCAACAAATCAGGGAGACCTCAGGGGCCCAAAGGAGAAACTGAGGAAAGGTAGAAAGGACAGACGAAGCAGAGTGAGATCCACAGACACCAGCCTCCACCGATTCAATGACCTGAGGGAGAAACAGATTGTGTCTGAGTTTCGATAGATGCTGGTGTGGTGGATCTGGCATGCATGAAAATCTCCACCAAAGAGGGGAGCCATCGACCCCCGCCAGGACAGAGCAAGCGCAACACCTCAGGGCCCCCCAGGCCGCGGCAGCGCCAAAGGACGAGCCCAGGGCCCCGCAGGGGCCACCGGCCGGAGAGCAAACCCAGGAGCAAGAGCGCCCCCCACCCCAACGCAGCCCGCACCCCCAACCCAACGCAGCAGGACGGGGCACTGCAGGCCCACCAGGCACCCCACCGGCCCACAACCCCCGCTCCCCACCAGACGGTGTCTCCACCTTACCCCACTCCCCCCCAAAGTGTGTTATGTGCCCTAAAATGTATTGTGCAAAACTAGTGCAGTGAGTTAAGAGGAGCGACCAGCTGGGCCCCCCCCAACCAGGGGGGGGGGTGCACCCTCACGGATGGAACCCCCGGCCCAGGGGAGGGGGAGGAGGGCGGACAGGGGAGGGGGAGGGGACGGGGGAAGGAGACGACAGGAAGGGCAGGAGGCAGCGGCAGGGCCGCAGAGAGAGGGGGAGATGAGGAGGAAGGGCGACGAGGGAGAAGGGACAGGGAGGTGGAGGACGGGCGGGGAGAGGCGAAGAGGGAGAGGAAGCAAGGGGGAGGAAGGGGGAGGAAGGGGGAGGGGAGAGGGAACCACGGGGCACCTCGGCAGCCCACAGGCCCCGAACCGCGTTGCCGGGCCCAGAGCGACGGACCGCGCCGCCCTGAAACACCAGGGAGAGCCCCGCAACACAGCATCCCCCCCGAGACCCAGGGAACGACCAAGACGCAGCCGCCACCCAGCAGCCAACAGAGGGGCAGACCCGCCCACGCCCAGCCAGGGGGGGACAGCACCTGTAGAGTTAGTCCCCTGGCATGCAGTGAATCCGAATATTAGCCCTTAGTGCCCATTGGAGGTGAATCTGCTCGATCCTGTTGGCAGCAACTGGGTTCCTGACTATAAAAACACAACCATTAGTTACAAACTGCCAAATGCAGAGACATCAATGTAAGTTATCACGATGTGGTGGCTCTCGCTAACAGGCAGAATTAAATAACCAGAATTAGGTTAAAATATTCTATATACGTAGACCATATTTCTATGAATTTTGATATTTGTTTTTTATTTGAGGCCGATATTTTTTCCATTAAAATGTGATTTATGAGGAGGTTAGACCATTGGTCGATATTCAGAGTTTGTTTATTTTTCCAGTTAACAAGAATTGTTTTTTTTTGCGATAGTAAGGGCTACAAGTGTAGATTGAAATTGTTTATGTGGTAGGTCAGTTGTTGTTAGGTCACCTCGCAAACACAAGTTTGGAGATAAAGGTATCCTATAGTCCAAGATAGCGGAAAGTTTTTCTAAGACTTTAGTCCAGAAATACATAACCGGAGTGCATAACCATAAAGCATGAAAATAAGTATCTGTAGTGTTTTGTAAACACTGGAGACAAATGTCGGAGTCTGAGAGTCCCATTTTCTTCATCATATATTGAGTAATGTATGTTCTATGGATAATTTTATATTGGATAAGTTGTAAATTTGTGTGTTTTGTCATTTTAAATGCATTTTCACAAACTTGAATCCAAAAGTCAGATTCCGGAGCTATAGACAAGTCTGTCTCCCATTTTAAGATGGGTAAAGACATTTTATCCGTATATGAAAGTAACTTATATATTTTTGAAAGTTTTTTTGTTGTTGTCGGAGAAAGCTTGGTAATATCTTTAGCTAAACCAGGCGGTTGGAGCGTACCCTGAAGTGTAATTCTTTTCTGCTCCCACACACCTAAATAAAACGATTGGTTGTTAATTCGAAAGTCAGGGTTATGCCATAGGGGAGAAAGCCGACAGGGCTCCACTTGGGCTTTTGTAATTTCTAATGCCTTCCAAAAAGCAGTCATGGTGGCGGAAATCATTGGGTTTTTAAAACAATTATGTCGCTTAATCGATGTTGTAATAAAGAGTAAATCTAGAAGTCTGAGGTTATTACAATCCTTCTGTTCTAGTTCCAGCCAACAGTTAGTATCTCTGTTGGGTTGTGCCCATAGAACGATATATTGTAGCTGGTTAGCTATATAGTAGTACATAAAATTTGGTGCCTCTAGACCACCTTTGGATTTACTTTTCTGAAGAGTAGATAGACTAATCTTTGCTTTTTTTTATTCCAGTAAAATTTTGTAATTTCCAACAACTGGAACCATTTAGCCGTAGGTTTAAATGGAATCATTGAGAAAAAATAGTTTATTTTAGGTAAAACTTTCATTTTAACGGTGGCTATTTGTCCTATTAAAGAAATAGGAAGATTAATCCAGCGTTCCAAGTCACTATGAATGTCATCCGGAAGTGGAGAAAAGTTTAAATGAATTAAATCAGTTAATTTAGGTGAGATTTTTATGCCTAAATATTTTAAATTACCTATAGGAAATGAGTAGTGTGGGTCCTGGCTTGCAGGGTTCCATGAATTTTCTGTAATAGGTAGAAGTGTTGATTTTGTCCAGTTAATAGATTAATCTGACAACTGTGAGAATTTAATTATTAAGTTAGATACTTCCCCTAACGAAATCGCTGGGTTTTCTAAATAAAGTAAAATATCATCGGCATATAGATTAATTTTATGTTCTGTTACCCCAGAGTGAATTCCTTGAATCCTTCTTTCCTGGCGTATGGCTATTGCAAGTGGCTCAATAAATATTGCAAATAATAAAGGGGATAGTGGGCATCCCTGTCTTGTGCCTCTCTGTAAAATAAAGCTCTTAGATATAATCCCATTAGTAGTAACTGTAGCTTTGGGAGAATCATATAATACTGACACCCAGTGGATAAATGATTTCCCAAAGCCAAATTTATTTAAAACAGCAAAGAGGAAGGACCAGTTAACTTTGTCGAAAGCTTTTTCTGCATCCAACGATATAATAGCTGCCTTCTTATCATGCCGCTGTGACATGCTAATAAGGTTAAAGAGCCTCCTAATATTATTAGTAGAGTGACGATCTTTAACTCTTTCACTGCCAGACGTTTTCAGAAACGGGTTGTCCCCACTGCCAGCCAATTTAAGCATTTTGAGTGATCTTTCAAGGTCCACAGAAAATGTTGTGTTTGGACTATGGAAACACACATACTACCAAATGAAAGATTGGACTCTCAGCTTTCATCAGAAAAAAAAGTTTGTTTCTACCTTATTCCGTTCTTCAGTAATCAGCAATAGAAAATGGTTACTTTCACCGAAATTCTCTCTTTTGAAACAAAAAACG
Source organism: Vanacampus margaritifer (assembly GCF_051991255.1). NCBI lineage: Eukaryota > Metazoa > Chordata > Actinopteri > Syngnathiformes > Syngnathidae > Vanacampus > Vanacampus margaritifer. Next base: position 8,568,045 of record NC_135436.1, on the reverse strand, counting down.
GAGAAAAAGAGCTTTTTGTGAAACGATGTTATTTCATGCACTCTAGTGAATTCTACACTTCTTTTTGTCCATGAATGATGCCACAAACACCTAAATAGTGCTTTACTTCTGTAAAACGCTTTCACCAACAATGAAAAAGTGTTTTTTGATTGCAAAATACGTTTATTTCCATTCAACAGTGTAACAATTTGACAAAACAATTTTGCAAACTATTTACAAATGTGTGCAACTGTGGTACTACTTACAATTATGTGGATGTTTCAAATACAGTTTTTCCTTTTGTAACGCTCTCCTGCGTACAAGGAGACGCCAGGACTCGCACACAGTTTACTTTCACTTTCACATTGGTCCGTTTTGCGTGCAAACGTTACACTTTCTTGACGGCCTTTTTTTCCGGGGAATAAAAAGCAAGTAGCAGACTGTACCCACTCCTCCGATGAATATGCATTGGACTCGGGGCACTCTCCGTCGTCCGATCGAACGTCCGCCTGTGCGTGCTCGGTTGCGCTCCGCGTTACGACACCGTAATAGCCGCCGCGTCAGCGGTTCCAATTTCGCCGTCAAGCTCGGATTCACCTTCATCATCATCGAGGATGATCACCGTCGTCATCAATGCACTATTTTAGCGTTGGTCGATGCCTTTCGTCTTGTAAGTGTAGAGCTGCTTGCAAACGCTCGCCATTGCCCGTTCCCTCCTCCATCTAGCTCCATCTAACGTCTTCTACTGCCGCGTCAATGCTTTCCAACCACGGAGTCACCCTCATCTTCATCATCTATGATGATCATCGTCAACAATGTGCTTTTTCAGCGATGCTTTTGGTCTTTGAAAAAAACGTCTCGGGTGTGAGCTCCTCGCGACCGGCCGCCATTTTTCCTTTGTCTTCCATTCTCATCTCCTGCTCGACGCTCTAGCTCCGCTTCTACTGACGCCCACCCGATCTTGTCAAAAGAGAGTCATCGCTGCCCTCTAGGGGCCAAAAATAGTCATTAGGCACAACAGACAGACTTGAAACTTTCATCAGACATGCGGAAGGGTTTCCTCTACCCGTTTCAAAAAAAAAAAAAAAAATCATTGGATGACGTCTTTTGACGTCATTGGCAGTGAAGCGTAGGTTTTTACTTGACGTCTTTAAACGTCAGTGGCAGTGAAAGAGTTAATAAAGCCTGTTTGGTCGCTATGAATAATTGTCGAGATTACCGTTTCTAGTCTAGATGTGAAAGCCTTAGTAATAATTTTAATATCAGTGTTAATTAGTGAAATCGGACGGTAACTTGATGGAAGGGTGGGGTCTTTTTCTGGCTTTAATAAAAGTTTAATTGCTGCTGTATTCATGTGTGGACGTATGTAACCATTAGTTTTAATTTCTGTTACTACTCTTAAGAATAGCGGAGCAAGCATTAACCAGTAGTGCTTAAAAAATATAGCCGGATAACCATCTGGGCCAGGTGCCTTGCCATTAGGCATACTATCTAGAGCACTGTACAACTCGTTTATAGTAAGTGGCGCCTCTAACATATCTTTATATTCAGTAGTTAACTGAGGCATATTTAAGCTACTGAGGAATGCCTCAATATGCTCAGGGTTAGGCTTGTTAGTTTCTGAGTATAGGTTACGATAATAGTTATAAAAAATTTGATTAATTTCTTCTGGTGATTGTGTACATTCACCAGTTGTCCCTTTGATAGCCGTTATAAGAGATTTTTCCCGATTGCGTTGAAGTTGGTTTGCAAGAAATTTACCTGATTTGTTATTATATTCAAAGTTGTTGTATCTCAATTGTTGTATTATAAACTCTGTCTTTTTAGTTAGCATATCGTCTAACTGTATTTTTGTATTTTGTAAGTCAGTCCATATTTGGTCATTTGGGTTTATTGCGTACTCATCCGTCAGTTGTTTAATTTTATCTTCCAAGTCATTTTCTAATTTTTGATCCTGTTTCTTTTTATGAGATGAATATGATATAATTTTACCTCTAATTACTGCTTTCCCAGCTTCCCAGAGAAGAGATGGCGATAGGCCTGGAGAGTCATTTATTTCCAAAAAGTCTGCCCACTCTTTCCTTATAATTTTATCAAACTCTGCATCGTTTAGCAGTGAGATGTTAAAACGCCAAGTTGGTGGTGGTTTAAAGGTATAATCAACTTGTAGGGAAAGTGAGACTGGTGCATGGTCGCTAATAATAATAGGATGTATTTTTGTAACAGTTTTATCAGCAATAGAGTTATTTGTAAGAAAATAATCAATTCTTGAAAAAGACCGGTGCACAGCGGAAAAGAAGGTAAATTCCTTCTTATTTGGGTTTTTAAGTCTCCAGCTGTCGACGAGGCCAAAATCATCCATATATTCCCCTATTACTTTAGTAGATTGTAATCGCCTTATACATGTTGTGTTATTAGAACGGTCTATTAATGGATTTAAGACTGTGTTAAAGTCTCCTCCAATACTAATAGTACAGTTCGCTGCTAAATCAAACAGCTGAGAGAAAAATTCATGGAAAAAGGCCGGGTCATCATTATTAGGGGCATATAAATTGCCAAATGTATATATTTTATTAAATATAGTTACCTGAATAATAATGTATCGGCCCTCTGGGTCTGTTATTGTATTATTTAGAGTAAAGAGTACATTTTTATGTATGAGTATACCGACTCCTCTTTGTCTACTGTTATAAGGGGCAGAGTATGCTTGGCTAAAATTCTTATCAATAAGTAATTTTTCTTCAGATTTTTGTAGGTGGGTTTCTTGTAGGAGGCAAATATCTGCTTTTAATTTTAAGAGATGGTCTAAAGTTTTTATTCTTTTTGCCTGTGAGGGAGCGCCACAAACATTCCAGGAAACCAGAACTAATTTATGCATGCAAACAATATAGGCTCAGTCCTGTGTATATATCTGCATTGGCCATTTGTCAATACTGGCATGTTATAGGATAGAATCAAAGTAGTTAGGTGATTTATATAATTTGTGTAAAATATGAGGAAATGTGTAAGTAAATATAACAGTGAAAAAACGGGTAGGGATGTGAAAGTGAAGGAAGTTAGTGGGGAATTAAACAACATTAAAATACACCAGTAACTGGTAACCCAAGCGAGATTTTTTTTTGTTTAAATCTACTTTTAGATATAGTTATGTATTATTATTATATTTATAATATAGCCTAAACATAATGAGTATTCATATTTTAGGTTTTATAACCACATATACAGTATATGTATACATCTAATAATCAAACAAAGTTTAGTTCCATCAATGCCAATTAGAACAGCCAGGGAGTGGAGTTGGGGTTCCGGAATAGTTGGCCATCGATGTATAGTTTATCAACGACCATCATAGTCCGTTTACCCTCCTGCCTATTTTGTTTCATTATAGGAAACAGTACCTTTCGCCGCTCATTAATCTCTCTAGGGAATTGGTCATTCATTCCAAATGAGGTCCCTTTAAGCTCCCGTCCTTTACTTTTAACAAATACTTTGTTTAAAATTCTCAAATTTGGCGATAATAGGACGGGGTCTGTTGCCCCTACGGGCTCCAAGCCGATGTACCCGGTGAAAGGAGATGTTATTTACCGTCTCCTGATGAATTTTTAACGCCGTCGTCATAATTTTTTTTATCTCACCCTCTGGATTGTCAGAGGTATTCTCGGATATACCTAAGAATATTAAATTATCCTGCATGCTACGGGATTGAACATCCAGAATAGTTTCTTTTAGCATTTTATTTTCCTTTTTAACGGTTTCTAACTCGGCTGAAACAGTCACGAGTGTAGAGTGTATCTCGGCATTGTCGCGTTGGAGATCACTTACCTGTTGCTGAAGAATTCCATGCTTACCTTTAATCCTTTGACGTCCTCGCAGATTAGGGAGAGGACCTCTAATTTTTTCTTTATGGACTCCAGCATACTGACCGAGACCTCCGTAGTGGTTAGGTCGTCCGTGTCCGTCGCAGAGTCATTCTTTCTCTTTTTAGAGGGTTTCTCGACGGAAAAGTCCTCCATCGCGCAGTTGTAAATATAACCATCAATGAAGCGTTCGAGGTCCTCCACGTTGGGTGGTATTCCAAATCTGTCGGATGAAAGAGAAAAGAGAAAAGCCAAGATATATGATGGTTAAACTCGAATTAGTTTAGCATAATAGAGCTAGTTCTATCTTAGCAGCAGGGCGCCGCCATGTTGGGGTTTCCCGGTCTCGCTGTAGGTCTCGCGATAATCACAGCATCTCGCGCATGCCCATAAGCCGTTTTTCAATCTCCGAAACTGCGTTGCTATAGATCACATCTCCCGTTCTGACATAGTACAGAGTGCAAATGTACACAAACAGATCAAAATACGACCCAAGGAGCTAATCTCAGATGATTCGAGAGCTTTGAGTCAACAACTGGAGTCAATATCCCTTCCTGTCCAGCAGATGGCAGCAGCTGCGCAGGGCAAAGTTCAAAGTGGACCTTGGCTTTCAGGTCATCAAGATGGCTGTGATGAGAGTTTGAGATGTCTGCTCAAAAAGTTGATGGACATTATGCTCAAACAATGCATTAGAGTCATTGAACAGTCATAGGGCGAGCGGATATACAGTGTACCATCCTTGTCTGTGTGGCCACTTTCCCCCTCGAAAGTGGCCTTCGTGCAGCATGTCGTCCACTCTTTACACCAAGCAGATGCAGGAGACAACTGTCCATATTCGTGGCCCAACAGCCAGGTTAATCCCGCAAAGGAGAACGCTGTCCATTGTAGCGCCACCCAAGAACAACACCTCTCGTCAAAGACCTGCCTGAAACATTATACACTCGCAACAGACAGAGGGAGATGAGATTGTAGCAAGAGAGCACTAACTGCTTGTTGTAATTCATTTTTTGTTAATTTATTTATCTTTATTTATTTTGTAATTTTATTTAAATTTGTTCACTACACTATAGCAAGTAGTATTACTATATTTATGCATATGTCTACCATAGACATCTTCATTACATGTTACCTCAAATTATGCTTAAAATGTGACACCTCCCAGTCAGCGCCTCAAGTGTCAGGACTTGCACACAAAATGGCCGACTTCAAATTCTGTAATGGGACTCAGAGACAGAACAAAGGTTAAATCATTTTCACACCTACGAATGAGTTATCAGAGATGCAGGGGGAAAATAAAAAAATGAAAATTCTTTAAAAAAACAAACAATTATTACTCATTTAACTACAAATTGCAGACCTGATTAATAAAATAATACGGATAGTGGCCTGTAGTTATCATCTAAACCTCTATATCCTTCCGCTTAACAGGAACAATTTGATCTAACAGATTAGCATCAGAAGACCCCCTGCTATACACACACACACACAAAGGATTGCAACCAAAAAAATACACCTCTACCTCCTAAAACAATAGTACACTCCCCCATCCCCACAGACCTGTCTTTAAACAAGCGTGGGGGGAAGGGCTTTAAAAATTGTCACAGACACAGGAGGAATTCTCCCCCACTTTTGAGGACAAAGAAATTGGAGAGAGAGAAAAAAAATTGCTTTCCACCCTTTTTCATTGAAACCTACTCTTTCCACTTTCTGCAAACGCCATTCATAGACATCCTATCTTATCGCCCTTATTTTTGGAGACACAAAATACCTGTCTCCAACAAACTCAGTCCTCCTCTCACTTTACTCCTGTTCTTCTCCATTTTCATAAAGGCATTGAGGAGAAAAAACACAAAAACTGCCCTTCTACTTCAACACTCCCCCAGGACATTACGCAATATACCTTTTCCATTGTCAGGGTCACACAAACAGTCACAACTCCCTGCACACAAACAAGAAAAAATAATCCCCCCAAAAAACACACAATTCACACATGCTCCACACATATCTCACACAATCTCATCCCTCTCAAATGGGCCCAGCACTCGTTACACACGCAACACAAACTCCTCAAATTAATCCAGTGACGTCTCACTTGTTGAACCAATACAGAAGCCATAATTCTCACCGCAACGTTGCTCATTACTCCTCCAAAAAATAAAATAACCACAGACTAACACAAATATCTCCGAAGTGCACGGACTCACAAAATAAAATACACCGTTACTTCGTCAAATAATAACTTATATCCAGATCTATCGATTGCAATTATTATTGCTTATTGGAATGGAGGATTCTTACCATTTGCGTGTTCATGCCGTTGATTAATAAACATATATGAGATCAGTGAATTCAGGCATTTTCTTCACATTTATTCACGGCATCGCCGACAGGAGAAAGATACTCGCCACCTGCGCCATCTTGAATTCTCGACTGTCAAGTTCCCTTGCCCCGCCCGTAGCTAATATCCTTTGTCCTTCAAAACGTTACCTCCCAGAGTCACATGACTACGCCCCCATTGGTCACTATGATGTCTCAATACATTTGCTAGTAGGAAAAAAGGGAACGAGAATTGTCATACAAAACTATACTGAGTAAATCAAAGCAATTTTGTCCAATTCTAAATAGTCATAACTAAATCAAAACAGTTATAATTAAATAGAAAGAAATATTCTGTTTCACTGGAAATGATTTTTAATATTATATAATAATAATATATATATATATAATAATAATAGTAAACTTTAATGAGAGTTTGGCGCGATACTGTCAGCTGTAACCACGACAACAACATGCCTTCACAGCCACCGGACTGTTGAAAACTACAGAACCGCTGAACCACCATAGTTGCTTTTTCGTTGTTGACCCACTTCTGCTCGACACTTAGAGTCAAAAGAGTTTTCTCAATAAAGCTACGCCGGCGTAACTAGGATGTTGACATGTTGTGATTACGCAAAAACCAAACCAAAACAAAATAAAAACAATGCGACCATCACACGCTGTTGTTTGTTAGCCTCAAGTTGCTATCTTCAGCTAGCCCGTCCAATAAAACACAGGCAACAACTGCGTGCTTAAGATGAGTCGTAGCTGGTCTGAGGACGACACACAGCAACATCTCAAGACACTGTTACCTTTGTAAACACTTCCCTTGTGGTACGGCATCCCAAGTCACGTTCAAGTGGTGAGTGATATATTTTTAATCTAGCAAATTGTATTCACACAATCAGTGGCACTGTTTGGGGACAGCAATAATGTATATATTGTAATACTTTTGTTATACTTTAGAGGATTAATATTAACATGCTTAAATTTAATGAGCTCGTTTGAATGATTTTAGTATGAATCATAGCCATGAATGCAGTTGTACAGTATAAAAATGCTCAATCACAAAAATCACAAAACTTACACTGCACATTCTTTTGTTGATACACACAAACATGTGCAGAGTGTGAATTTATTTTTATTTTATAATACTTGCACTTCTGGTCTAAACATTAACTCGACATTTTTAGTATTTAAGATGTAAATGTATGTTTATGGTGTATGATGTGTAGACACATGTACAAAAAACATTAATCAAAAACATTGTAGTATTTATCAGTAATATAAAGAAAGTGCTGTGAAATGTGAATATTTACTTTGCAAGTCAATTTACGCGTGCACCCGTAAATTTTCTTCCTGTGCTCCTAAAATTTTAAGTTAGGCGCTCCTCAAAAAAATGTTAGTCTGCAGCCCTGAAATATGTGCTAGAAATGGGTAAACCACCATCAGTGAGTCTGCCCACGGGGAGGGGCCGCTGCATCGCTGAGGAGTGTCCCACATTGTTCCTCAGAAACATACCCCTTGCCCCCCCTTGGCTTAGTAGTTGGTCACCCTAGTTTATGTATTCTAGTACAGACCTGGCCTGTTATGTACAAATTTGGGGTACTTCCCCACCATAGGAACAGGTCCCCATCATAAACCAAGGACCCCAATGATGTTCATTATTTTCAACAAGTAATTATTACCCCGTCAAGGAATTCCACACCATCAAATGGTTGGAAGATGATTCTTTCATTTCAAACTGTCAGACTGATTGACTGATGTTCGATTAAAAAAGAACTGATGTGCTTGTAAATGCACTTCACCTGTTGTTTATTAAATGAGCTGTGGAAGGTTTGTCACACACGGACGCACGATTAAAGGTAGCTTCACTTCACTTTACAACTTACCAATGTGGTTTCGTAAGAAACACTCTACTGAACATGCTTGTCTCATCTGCATTAGATAGGAAGAAAATTGCCCTTGGTGTTTTCCTTGATCTTAGCAAAGCATTCGATACAATTGACCGCAAAATTCTAATTTCCGAATTGAGTACGTACGGAATACAGGAAGTTGCCCTTAAGTGGTTAACTAGCTATCTCGATAACAGAGAGCAATTTGCTTATTTGAATGGTGTTTCTTCCAACAGATGTAGAATTCAGTCCGGGGTACCACAGGGATCAATCTTGGGCCCTTAACTGTTCTTAATTTATATTAATGACATTCCAATGCCTTGCAGTAATTTCCTTCCTCTAGTAATTTCCTTCCTCCACTAGTTTACTAGCTGGTGGTGTAAACAGAGAACTTTCAGCTGTTTTTAATTGGCTTCAGATTAATAACTTAACCCTTAATGTAAAAAAAAATAACTATCTGATATTTTGTGGTAAGAACAAACTCCACTTAAAGGAACAAGCCAAATTATTAATCAACGGAACTGAAATCTCACGAGTACCGCATGCAAATTTTTGGGGTGTTGTGGACGACTGTCTCAACTGGAAGAATCATGTCAATCGAGTAACCACAAGATCAATGAACATTTTTGGTATTTTGAAAAATGTTTATCCCCTGGTCTATGTAACACTTTATTATAAATTATTGTAATATTGTTTTGGCTGCAACCTATTCAACAAACTGAGCAAACTACTGTCAAAGCAGAAAATATTTTTAAGAGCAATTTCTCTTTCTGTTCCTTGTTTTCTCTTTTAAAATATTCCATTCTACCATTTCATAAGCTAAATTACTTGTATTCTTGCTTATTTATGCACAAGTACGTTTATGATAAGCTAAATTTCCTTGTTATTTTGCTAAGTTTATTTGCCTTTTCATCCGATTTTCATCTGTACCCTACCAGGAATGGTCGTAATTTTCATTTGCTCTTATGTGGAACATCTTGCTACCAAACAATATTGCATTTAGAGGTCCTAAATTTTGGAATAACTTGGATACGTTTTTGAGAAATAAATCCTCTTACACCATTTTTAAAAAGTCTTTGAAGCTACATTTACTCGTACCCTAAGTGTTTATAATTATTTTACATTTCCCTCTTTTTTTCCATTTACAAGGAAATTTCAAATCTGTTTTTACTGTATGTACTGCTCATTCTGTTCTTAATTGTGTCAATCTCCTGCAGGGACTGCAGTGAGTTCATTTTATGCCCCCCAACCCCCCCCCCCCGCACCCCACCCCCCCATGTACTTGTGCGCTCTGAGTGGCCGACGATTAATCCTTTGAGCGTAGCCGCAATATCTGTTGATGTTGCGTAATGCAAAATGCTTCCTTTTATAGATCCTCAACAATTATGTTACATTGATTATTGGTATGAGGCCAAATGTGTGAATGGAAACCTTGCTGAGATGAGGAGAATGTAATATATTTACTCACACATCCGGATTTTATTTCTGGATCTTTTTGTGTGTGTGTCTGTGGCGATTGGATGAAAATCACTCATGTATACACACCTATATAGACATTCTGACTGGTGGTGTGTTTTTAATAAAGGATGTTTCATGTTACTTGCAGTGCCATGTGAATGAGACATGAACCATGCAATTAACTTGTATTTAGACAGCTGACTTGATTTCGACAGCCTTCTCGTTCTCTCTCTGCATGACATCATATAGATGGATGATTGTGTTCAGCACGTTTGTGCGCTTTTTTGTTCCCGAGTTTGACAAGTGTTCTGTTGTGTCAAAGGTGTCATTTACCTTCGCATTACGCAGTAATAACCACACCCCAGATATATGTTTCATTAGAGAGTGTTAGTCTGTATCGTTGCTCCATAGAATGCATTTTAATACAAGACATGTTTCCCTAGTAAATTGCATGCTAACATGAGAACAACTTGTTTTTCCCAGTCTTACTGCAGACCGAACATGTTTAAGATTACATCATCCCTTTGATTCATTAGTGGACAAATTACCGTCTGCACATTGTTTAAAAGAACATTTACAGCTGTAGCACCGTGTGACTTTATTGTGTCGTGTTTACAAAAATAAGCAACTTCAGAAAAAGCTGACTAGCTAGTTATGAAATAACAGGTAGATGAGGTATGGTGTATATTTAATGTTATTAAAATAAAATGAGATTTTCATGTTTTGTTCATTTTAGCTGAAACTGACGTATACATGCCGAACACCTAGAAAAAAATACATTTAATAGGCTGTGACCATTACGTTCTTACTACTCGCATATGATTTCATGTATTAATTATTCCTTCTTCATTATCAAGACACATATCAAATTGTCTTCTATTAGAAATCACACCAGATATAAATTGGTATAAATCAGTTTCACTTGAAAATACCGATCGTGAATCGTATAGTATCCCATGTACTAAGATATGTAGCAAATCATCCTCTAATGATGAGATGCACACCAAACGCAACGTCACTTCTATGTCACAAATAGCCAATATTTGCACATAAGCAAGACATAACATTTCTGTTGGGTCTGTTGCGGACGCAAGATTTATTCAATTATTTATTTTAGCTTAAAGCCAGATTGATCAAAAGTGGATGCCCTTTCTACAAAGCTGTCAGCACTGACAGACTATCAGTTAAATTTTTTGTCAACCAGGGGTGGTGCCTCAGGCCCATGTGTTTTGAATTGCTTTCAGGGTGAGAGCCACCTGCCAACAGTTGGTATTTTTAAGTTATTATTAATGGGGGGCGGCGTGGCTTCCTCGGGTTGTGGGTTAAATCCTAGGCCATTGTAACCATGTCGAAGTATCCTTGGGCAAGATACTGAACCACGAGTTGCTCCTGATGCAGTAGGTGAATACGTAGTCAAACTGTAAAGCACTTTGAGGGCCTCTTAAGTTGGAAAAGCACTATATAAATGAAGTACCATTTACCATAATACAAATTATTTTGAAATATATTGTTAGAATTTAAAATAATTTATTTTTCTGTCTAATGCCCAACCATAATAATTAAACCAGTCAGAGGTGGCAAATCTAGGTCCAGAAAGTAAAAACTCTGCCACAGTTTGGCTTTACCCCCTGATGCTAGCTAGCTAGCTAGCTCCCTAGCAGGTAAACGAGGACCACGGGAGATAGCTACATGTGGATTGACTGCTGTTTCTAAATGTTATAGACTGTGTCATAGTACAACATCTGTCATTCTCTGCACTCAAGATCATATGTGATGCTGCCAAACCTATTACAAATGTGGAGGCCAAGTGGCCTGGGTCAGTTCATGACTCAAGGATTTATAGAAAGTGTAGCCTGAGCAACAGACTGCAGCATGGTAAGAAGCCTAAAATTTGCACAGAATAATATATAAAAAAAAAAACCACATACATGAAAGGAAAATAGATCTTCTTATGAATAAGCTTAAAAAAGGTGGATAGGCCTAGGGCAGATTACATTTTATGAAGGAACTTGTGTCTTAGGGGGTGGGCTGTGATGATAAGCTAAGTGAAATGAATTAATGAGCTACCATTCAAGCATTTTTTCCAATTTGTTTATTTACACACATTCTTAAAATATCTGTAATATTATTGTGATTGCAAAGTACTACATTTAAACTTACGCATTGACCCGAGCAGCAATATTCTCCCGCACCGCCTGTCTCTCCTTTGCAGCTGCTGCAGTGTTGCATTTTCTCCTAATAATGTGTTCAAAATTGTTGTGTGATTGCATTAATATTTCTAGTTCAAGTGGGGTGAAGTACGCCGCTCCCTGCATCCCCGTTGCCATGGTGGATCAGCTAATCGGTGCTCCATTGAGGTGGTCTTTTTAGTCTGGTAGTAACTCCAAGTGAAACTAATCAGCGTTGATTTAGCCAACTGGAATCAACTGTCCTGAAACCGAAAACGCAAAGTTTCCTATCTGAGGGTATGTCAACTCGATGTTCAGGGTTAGTCTCGGTGTTTGTTGAACCTGGTTTGTGAGATGGACCCCTGGGGCATAAGCCAAACTGTAGCAGGGTTTTTACTTTCTGGACCTGGATTTGTTACCTCTGAACCCAGTAACTACAATACAATACAAAAGATATATACAAACTTTAGATGCTTATTTGCTATTTGTTGGCTGACTAATGGCCAACATTACATTATAGCTCATAGAGCACATTCTGTTTCAATATGTCCCCATCTTTCACTCCATCTAACATACCCATCTACTCTTGCACCCTATGACGTAACGTTATTAGTGTTATATTATCTCCTCTAGGGACATGTTTGCCCTTCGGTTAACATTTGTACAAAACATTACACAGTGTTTCATGGGTTATGACAGGAAGAGAGAATTCCAGCCATATGTTGAACTGAGGTGGGCTTTTAAGATGCAATTCTCATTAAAGCATGCCAGATGGATGATGTCATTTCAAGAAAAGAATGCTTGTGGCTATGCTTTGTTTTTCGCAACGAAAGAGCACAAATTTGTAATTCTCAGGCGATGATATATTCTTGCATGCCTAGCCCGAAGACATTTGGCGATAAATGATGATATCTGGAGACACTAACGGCCGGATTTACTTAATTTCCAAATAGTGGGTGCTAAATTGTGTGTTCACTCACACTTGCACATTACATTGCACACACTGTTGACAACAGGTGTACAAGAGGTACTGACTGCCACATTGAAGTGATGGAATTGGAACCAGGGAAGTCAAAATCTTCTATGCGGTGTGTATAGTGATATACACTATACACTGTATGGTCAAACCACTTATTCATTTGGACAACAATTCAACTATACTAAGAGTCCTAAATAGTAATTACATGTGAAATATTATTTGCAGATGTTAGAAATTTACTTATTTAGCTTTGGATTTGACATTAAAAAAATATTTACAACTTCCAACCACATCACCGATGTGTACAACACAGCCCAAAAGGTTAATACCTAGATATTGATGTTATTGTTGCATCCTTAGTTGGCAATACATGTATTTTAGTCTTTCAGTCGCGTTTTATATCACTTTTTGTATGGAGGTTGTGGACAAATTGTGGATTCCCTAAAGTTATATAGATCCATGTGCACGCATAAGGTATTGTGATATGCAATGATTTTATTGTTTAGCAGTCAAGAGATGGAGTCTCAAAAGCTCCTGTGGCAGGTCATGCTTCCTCAGCAGCCACAACAATTACATCATCTACTGGGCCATGAAGCAGTTGATGTTGGTCGCCTACTTCAAGTCCTGGGAGACTTGTAATTCCCAGGAAGTTTGAAGGCCTCGACATTTGACACAGGGCAGTTGAACAATGTCAGGGGCAGTTGTAGTAGAGTATTTTTCCAAGTCCATGTTCATCTCTACAGTCTTGAGTATGTTCAGCTCCAAGTTCAGTTGGCCACACCAGAGCACCAGCCGCTCCACTTTCTGTCAATATGCAAACTTGTCTAAAACCTTGGCAAGGATGATGACTAAGGTGTCATCTGCAAACTCTGTGTGTTGAGTTGCAATTGTTTGTGTAGAGGAAGAAGAGCAGTGGAGAGAGGACACATCCTTTGGGGTCCCCGGTGCTGATGGTGCGTAGTGATGATGGTGTGCCCCCGAGTCTCACCTGGTCTGTCCTCTCCCATCATAAAGCTCTACATCCACTAACAGATGACAGGAAACACGCTGAGCTGAAGGAGCTTGGAGAAGAGTTCTGGGGTGATGGCATTGAACGCAGAGCTAAAGTTCTTAAACATGATCCTTGCCTAGGTCACTGCACCGTCAAGGTGTTCCAGGATGAAGTACAGTCACATTTTGACTGTGTCTTCGTCTTCCACTGACCTGTTTGCTCAGTAAGCAAACCCCAGGGAATCGAGTAGGTGTCCAGTGATGGTCTTTAGGTGGGCCAAGCAAGAGGCATTCAAATGACTTCATTATCACAGATGTCAGAGAGACATAGTCATTCAGTCCCAATAGTGCAAGTTTCTTGAGGACTGGGATGATAGTGAAGCATTTGAAGCTACCTCACACTGCTCCAAGAATTTGTTGAAGATCTGTGTGAAGAGTGGATCCACCTGGTCAGTGCAGACTTTCAGGTAGGAGGAAGGCACTCCATCTGGTGCTGAAGCCTTCCTGATCTTCTGTTGATACAGAGAGTCCTTGAGAACTGTCGACTGTCCAGTGGTGTGGAATAGTGAATAGCAGTTATACAAATATAGAGTGATCTGAACCTGAAGTAATGAAAAAGATAACACTGTCACACAAAACGTCAGTATGGAATTTTGAATCAACTGTTTAGGGAGTTATTGGCAAGAGGGATAAAGCTATTGGAATGTCTACTGGTCTTTGTATACCTAGTTCGATAGCACCAACCCAAGGGAATGACCTGGAAGAGGTGGTGACCAGAATGTGGAGGGTTTGAGAGTGACAGTCTTCAATGTAGCCTGTCTGCACTTTGGTTGAGAAACCTATGATTAAGTTCATAAATCCACTATACCTTCATCCATCCAAAAAAATCCTAAAGAAAAATGTTTATGTGACTTGAGTACAATGTGAAGACAGAACTAGATATGCTGTCAAAGCCTGGCTAAGCCCTGCTCAATATGGCCACCACGTCTATGTAGCGGCCATATTGGATAGGGCAGGTTTCCCGTTGAAGGCACCAGCCATTCAGACCAGCAAAAGCCGGAGGAGGAAATGACGATTCGGCCACATAAAGAATTACCAAGATACCTATCGAATCATCTTTCATTGTACAGAAACACCTTTAAATACCTTTGTGCATGTATGAAATGTACCCGAACACATATCCCTAAATACTGTGTTTGACGGCGTGAGAACGTGACAATAACTTGGCGTGAAATAACCTATTTCACAGTCCGTTGAATAAAGTTCACAAGAGTCGACATGGCTCAACGGTCATGAAGATGAGCTAAGCTTTAAAAAAAAAAAAAAGGGTGGGTGGATTCCTTGTTGATGTCATCAGCAGCCACTGGTTTGTTTTTCTTAGGAGGCAGTGAGCAAGTGGGCAGGTGCATGCATGCATGCATGTGTGTGAAAAGCTGGTGTCTTGCACGTATTGGACCCCCCACAGCACCACCACCTTTACCAGACAATATCTTTCAGCAGACAGAGACCATGTTCTCTGCCAGGGATGCAGTCGTCTTGCCCCCATGCAAGGAGTTACCATGGTACTGAGATACACTGAAGAGAAACAGTGTTGTTGTCTTCATAGCGTCATGTTTGTTCATTCCACGGAGCACTTCGTCTCAGGCAGGGAATTAACTGTGTCAATACTGAGGACAGGAAAAAAAGAAAAGCTACCCATCACTACATCCTCTCACTAAGCTGTATTTCGTTGATGTCACAATCAAAGGTTGAGCTTTTGTCAAACAATACGTCCTTCACAGTTCTTTTGCCTCTGCTGACATGATGAAAAAGCATAAGGAAAATATATTGCTGAAGTGGATACTTGAAGTTTAGTAATATTTTTCCAACAAACACATTTGGGTTTTAAAAAAAAACTTTTTGTTGTCGTTAAGAATTGCCTGTGTTTTCATGTGTTAAGGAAATGTGCCATCTTGTGCCAATAGTTAAATACACAAGAAACCACGGCACCCGAGGAAAAATAACCAATCAGATTTCAGATCAATTGATGGTGTAGGGGTTTATTTGCCTGACTTCGGTGAATGCAGCAAGGGTTTATTTCCCATACAGCGATAGAATGTCTTGTTTGTGTCTCTATGTGCTCTGTGAGACTGAACCATAGATATTTTGGGTTTCTAGCTTAGTGAGTTCCATATTTAAAAAAAAAAAAAAATGTTTGAACTAAAAAGAACAAACTTTTCTGTAGTTAGAAGCGGAAGTTTCAAATCTAACCAGAACTCATTTGCTGCTGTCAACACAGTGGCTTTGGAAATCCACTCTGACACCCTAGCACCACTGTGTGTGTTCGGAAAAGCAGAAAGTCGTCTCCCATTCAATTCTTAACTCACCCCATCTTATAAACCAATTAGCAGCTGTTACTTGAACTGGTCCCATCTGTACTGCCTAATGATTTGGCTCTAACACTCGTTTTTGGAGCACTCTGAATAACCAAATGGCACATTTGAGCAACGGCCTGAGTTTCTAAACATGAAACAGTGCACGCTGGGAGTATATTTCAGAACGCACCTGTTCTTGGTCTCGGTTTTTGTAAATTACATTTCCCACAAAAAAATGTGAGTACTGTATATGCTTTTTTTTTCAGGATGCATTTTTTGACTGGTGCAATTTATACATTGGAGCGACTAATAGTCCGAAAACTAGATACACCTGTTCCAAAAATAAATCAATATTCACACTAATATACTATGAGATTATTTAATTGAATGTGCTTCATCTGCACAGACAATTTGAATTGAGTTTGATGTGGATTAAATTACTACTAGTAAAACCTAGCCATCCAACATTAGCATTTCAGTTATATAATCACTGTAATGTGGCATTCTGCTCCATCGCTAGTACATGAAAGCACATTTTCAAAATGTTACAAATCAATTTGGTTTATGCGGGAAAAAAATACTCCTGCAACTTCAACTATAACATTAAAGAGTTACTGAAAACTCAATCAACTTTTTTTTTCTTCCTGATAAACTATAAATTGGTGTCTACAAATGCTGTCTACATATCCTGGTCATTATTTTGACATCTTAGTGCATGTTTGTTGAAAGCTTGAATTTGGGGCTAAAACCGTGTTTTGGGGTGCCACTGAGATAAACACAATTTGGATGTTTGTCCTCTCATTACACGAGAAGTTGCAGACTACGTCACTTGTGGATCGTGATGTAGTCGCCCCCATCACCCACCAACACAGTCTCACACGTCTCCTTAATTTAGCGAGTTGCTGGTGTCAATCACAGCCAAACCACGCCCAGCCCTAACCCCATTCGCAACCCAACAGTCCTCCAGGCAATACCCCCTTTGAGCGCTGATTTAAAATCTTAGTGAGGGGTGGAGCAAGAGTCTGACTTCGTGTTAAGTTACCCTTTAATTTTAACATATGAAAACAGTAGTCTGTACACAATGAATGGCATGGCAAGTGGAAAAGAACTCATCATATATAACTAGATTATTGATCAAAGATGAATGGAAGGTCGCATGTAAGAGCAGATTCGAGGGACAAGATCAGCGGGAGACTGATGTGTTTGGAAATGATGACATTCATAAAACACACATACACAAACACACTACTCCCCAGTCATGATAAATAGATAGAATAGTTTTTTTGAGAATTGCTAAATCATCAAATAGTAACCAGGTGTGTCTACATGTCTTAATCTCTCTATTTTAAAGATCATCCCAAAACAATCGTCTCATTCATTTTTACCTGTTGATCCTAATTATGGATAGAAATGATACCGGTTTGAAATTGTGAAAATTGAGTGAAGAAAATTTACCACTTTGCTTCCCTGATTTTAACTACCCTGTAAAAAAAAAAAAAGTCCTAAAATAACAGAATTGCAAAGTTTATTGTATTTGATTTTTATGAGAAGTGAGGAAGAATAAGTTTGTTTTTTGGCACTCCAACTACCATAAAATTACAGTTTTTTTATTTAGTTTTTTTTTAACAGTGTACTGTATACATGAACAAAGTGTGTATAGGCCATGGTTGTGTTCAAAACTTTGTTATAAATGTACAAATCCCATTTTCACCAAGCCTGGTGGAGGTGTTGGTGAAGTTTACACTGGCCAAGATGCAGCCCATAACATTTTGGGGCAGAACATCATTTTTGTAAACCATGCCAGAGTTCTCCCTTTCTCATGTTTATGGGAGGTGAAGCTGTCCAAGTGGAACTCCCAGTGAAGTCCTTGGGACAAAGATGACTCACAACCTCCAGTCAAAGACAGCACGTGCATCTTTTTGGACAAAGTTCAGCAACTTACTGTGAATGTTTGAAGTCTGTTGCTTTCTGCCTAACGTGCATGAAGTAACTCAGTGTCATGCATTGTGATGCATCCTGGAAAGGTTGCCATTGTTTCCCTTTTTTTGATTACTTTACTATTTTTCATAGAGGTGCTACTAAGTGGACTTGTTGACATTTTACAATGACTTAGCAGTTTGCTTCACAAAAGTGGACAAACATGAAGGACAAAGGCATGTTTGTGTGGGGTACAAACATGTCCCGGCACACAGTGCACGTGTCAGTTTCAAACTAACTCTTGAGTGGATTGATTTTCTGTGTCTGACTTTCTGTCAAAATTTATATTTTTTCCCCCCGTCAGTCTTAAAATATCTCACGCTTGGTTCAAACCTTTTTGAAACTCAAGTCCAATACGTCAAGTTCTTTTCCGTGAAGAATGCTTATATGCCCCAGGACAAACAGTTATAAATGATTCCTCTCTGTTTTTTTGGCACCAAGTTATGACTTTATGTTTTTTTCCTTCTCTGAAGGACTCCTATGATATGTTACATTAAAAATTGATTGGACAACTTTTTTACCCCAACAATGATTCAATGTAGCATTAAAAATGGATTGGACAGCTTTTTTTTTCTTCCCAACAATGATTCTAAAAAGGCATTGTTGTCTGATGGCTACGAAGTAAAAGTGAGTGAGTTGTGGTAGGCAAAGATTAGAGAAATCTGTTGTTAATAGGCTTACTTTATTACAGTAGAACATGGTAATTGTGTTCACTATTTTTTAACACATGGTCTAGCGGTGAGCACACCATTAACAGTCATCTGTTCAGCCTGCTGCACTCGCTACATGCTAAGCAAGCACTAGCGTAGCGTGTTTAGCTTGATATTGACTCAAGTACAAAGTCAGACCCTGACACATTGTAATGACTCTGATCTGAATGTTACAAGCTGTGCACGACTGCACGCCATGTCCATTGGATTTGTAATTCAAATAAGCACCGAGATGTATTGGACCAAACTCTGTTTGATGCGTGGAATGGTGACTAAGCACACTGAGCCCACCCTGGATCTTGTTATGGTGATGTGGCCAACTTTGACTGAAGGGAGTTCACAGATACATTCCATTGCATATTTGACTCTTATTATTTTGCAACCTAGTCATTGTGAGATTAGTTTATCTGTAGGGATGTGTACCTTTATGTTTGAGCCGGTACTGTTCCAATTCTCGGTACCTGGGAATCGATACTGGTACTCAATGCTACTCTCTCTCTAGCCTCTTCACCCATGCCGCTGCAGCCCCTGGCCCCTTCGCCTGTGCCGCTGCAGCCGCTGGCCCCTTCGCCTTTGTCGCTGCAGCCCCTGGCCCCACTGCTATGTTTGACTTTTGTTTGGGCCCCTGGCCCCTTTGCATGTGCCGCTGCAGCCCCTGGCCTCACTGCTGTGTTTTACTTTTTTTGGGGACGTCTGGGATTCGTCCCGGGGAGGGGATACTGTTATGATTTGTGTATCATGCTTAGGTTTGTTGTTTTGACTTTGTGTCCTGTCTTGCTCGTTAGGTTTTGTTTTCACCTGTGCTCGTCAAGCTGTTCCCTTGTGTCATCCAATCATCTCCCCCAGCCACTTGTGTCTTGTCCAGGTGTCTCTCATTGTCTTGTCTGTTGGTTTCTATCTAGGCCCTGTCCACACGAAAGCCAGTTTCAATGTATCCTCACAAGTTTTATACCGTCTAGGCCGTTCGTCCACAAGATGGTGCGGTTTTGGAGTGTGAAACCGATCACTTTTGAAACCGGGCTCCAGAATGGAAAGATTTTAAAACACGCCCCGTACGCGCCCGTCTAGACACCATATGCAGGATACTCCTCCAGTGATGATGTAATGGTCGCAGCTCGATGACGCATTGTCGCAGATTGATGACGTATGCGCCAAATTCTCGCGTGACTGCACGCAAATCGTCAGTCTGTCAACAACAATGGCGGATAGCCGTGTTGTAGTTGTTTTGCGCAGCCTCCTTAGCTTGCTTATGCTTTTGCAGCAAAACCCTATTTTGCTTTTTTATTCCCACGTTTAACAAGCGGTGTTGTACTTGAATCACTCGACATTGTCACTTCTCTTGTGTTCGTCATTTTCATGTTGTTTTGATACATGCAAGGCCATGTTTGTTCTGTTGATTGTAATAAAGTTAGGGGGGAAAAAAGTGTTCATCTTCTTCGCTGATTCTTCTTCTACGTTTTTCGTTAACTCCCTGTGGCTGCGCTACAGCGCCAAGCCAGACTTGGCATATACATTAAAGTCGTTAAACGTCCTCAGCGTCTTCTTTTGCACACACGTAAGTCTATGAGATTTGTTTGAATAACGAAGTGGGCTTTGCTTTCATCTGGACGGGGCCTTAGTTTCCTGGTTTCGTTCAGTCTTTGTTGGATCATTGTCGCTGTCACCACTCTTGTGTTTTTATTTTTGGTCTTTTCAGAACTTTGTTGGTTTTGTTTATAAAGAGTTTTACCCAGTACTCCTGTTAGTGTTTTTGTTAAATAAATTGTGTTCAGTATTCAATGCATCCCTGCCGTGGTTTTACTGCTTCCCTGCATTTGGGTCCTCCACCCCATGGCACCATGACAGAATGATCCAACCCAAAATAGACTCAGCAGAGCAAGAGGCAGGTACCAGTTTCTGTTCCGGCGGCACACGTCCTGCGGCCGCCACCAGTTCCTGTTCCGGCGGCGCACGTTCTGCGGCCGCCACCCCTTCCTGTTCCGGTGGCGCACATGCTGCTGCAGCCCCTTGCCTCTTCGCTATAAACATAGCCACTGTTATCTATTTTACTGACTGTGTTAGTGGTGTAATATTTGTCAGGATAAATCCTTTCGATGAGCTGCCTGGAGTAAAGCCTTGTTCCAGCTAGCCGGTGTACCGTGTGCGATAACCACATTGGACACCCTGGAGCCTAATTTCTATCTCACACCAGTTGTGTCTCTATGCTTGGCTCCACTCCTTAGTCACTGCAGTTTTGTAATTATTTCATTCAGCTGTCACAAATTTTCCCCCTTGCTGTATTTGTATCGTTGCTTGTCGGGACAGCAAACGCAGTGACACGTTCATCTTCATTTATTAGCTTAGAGTTCTGTGCTGTTTTTTACAGTAGCCGCCTCTCATTGCTCGATGCAGTTTGCTGCTCCCCGATGCCAAATCGGCTTCTCGTCTCTACCCCGAGGTTGATCACCATTTATAAAGCAACATTGTTTTTGAAATTGTTTATCTGGATTATCAGTAACAAACCGAATAAACGATAATGAGACTATACGGAAAGTCTTTTTCTTTTTTTTTTTAACGGTGCATGTGAAAAGGAATCAGTTCCAGTGTCTGTTGCAATCAAGATTTTGGATCCTGCTATTGATCTAGTGATACTAATTAATACAGTACACACTTATAAAAACACCCATGAAAGTTCAGATCCCATTACACGTTTAAAGAAACTAAACGCTCATAAATTATTGTGGGTAATCTCGGCTCCATCATTATCTCATTCAGGGTAACAATAATGCCTGTATGTTACTTGAAGTGCACACACAAATCATGGGATTAAAAGTAACATTATTATCTGCAAGTAAGTGCATGACAAAGAAATGTTTTATATAACAGCAGAGGAAGGATTTATTCTGTGGGTGATAACCGCTCACAGTTACAGCTGCAATCCACATAAAAAAAAGATACTTTGGAACTTCCACATGCTTGATATGAAATCCTAATCTGATTTACTGAAGCCATGTCATATATATGGTTTGACTTTCAAAGCCATACTTATGTAATAACTGTTCCACTGACTCACTGAGCTGCCAGGATTAGTATATATTATGAACGTCTTGGAAAGGACTTTGCCCCACTAGCTCAATACCCCAGTTAAATCTCTGTCTTACATTTTATTTTTAATGGCTGGGAACAAGACTATGGCCACTTGTAAAATCTTTTGAGATTTAACACAAAAGAGCTTTAGCAAACTCAAATTGTTCAATTTTGATCAACACTGCCAGAGAACTGTACTTTGAAGTCATGTAGATGTGCACTGCATCATACAACTGAGCAAGCTGGGCGGTTTGTTGGCCATTCACAGAATAGCTGACTGGAGGGGCTGCCACCTTACAGCCGGATTTTGTTGTTGTTGGGGTTTAATCCCTTTGCCTTTGCCCCAAAAGGCAGCCCACAAGGCAGCAGGGGTAGAGGGTCTTTTTATGGCTGGGCCCACTCGCTGGCCTGTCTTTTAACTGGGCGCCTGGAGGCTTTTTTGGTGAGGGATCCTTGCTAGGGAAGCCCACCACCTCTGCCCTGATAGACATGGCCGCCAGGCTGTCCACGCCTGCTTATCCGGGATAAACCCTTATTCGCAGGTACCCTACTTGCATAGGGTGTTCCCCCATCCGCTACCCGGGTTGCAAGTTTAGAGGGAATATGAAATTTGCATACTGACTGCAGGAATGTCAAGCCCGTGAACTGAATGTTCATTTCTCTACCTTAATTCATCTTGAAAGGCGTTTCAGAGAATTTGGCAGTACGTCCAACTGACCTTACAACCACAGACCATGTCCAACCATATCAGTCCAGGTCATTCAAATAACCGCTACCCAAGACAGGTGCTGCAACAATCAATCTAAGTAAGCAAAAATGTTCTTCACAAGCTCAGAAATCTTCTCACTGGTGCTCATCATCCTCACTATAACCAACTTGTGTGGGCAAAAGCTTCAATTTGATGGTGTCTGGCACTTTTATAAAGTATCCTTTACACGGATGATTTCCAGTTTTCACATTTAATGAAAGGTGGCAGCGGCTTATGGTATGGGCAAGTAAGTTATGGAAAACGAACGACGGTGCATTTTATTCATTACCTTTTGAATCTTCAGAGATCGCAAGCCCCATTGTTGTGCCAGTCATCCACAACCATTACCTCATGTTGCAGCATGATAACACATAGGCTAGGTACTTCTTTGTAGGTCTGTTGTCACATGAAAATGGAGGATCTGTTGTGACTGTGTTTTTGGTTGGGTCATGGGGGCATCGTGTCGTTATGGTCCTGTATTTGTCCCATGTGATGATGATGATGATGTCAGTTGTTATGGTCCTGCATTTGTCACGATTTGTAGGCTGTTTGTTATATAGGCCTTTATTCTGTCATTTAGAATTGAGCACGGACCTTGCTGGAGTTACTGAGTGACACTTTGTCAGTATGTCGAGGTTTCTTTGCATCCATCCCACTCAAGGTTCTTAGTCAAGCTTTCGCTGTCAAGTGTTTTCTTTGAGGCCATCTGAATCCAGCCATGCTCTCTATTGTTACTTTGTATTTTTGTCTAAAGACATAGGCAGGCACTTCAGAAACCCAACTATTTACAAGCAACTAAACACATGTTTTACTTAAAGTGTCCCTAGTAATAAGAAATACACACACAAAAAGTCTGGATTTAGAGCATTTTTATAAATGTAATGTAATATATAATATTTATATAAATTTATGCATATACATAGTATTTTGTTAAGAAACAAAACAAAACAGTTTTTGTCCATACCCATTGTTTTAGAACATGTTCAGAGTTGACTTAGTTAGACAAATAGTGCTTATTAGGATAAAGTGAGTGTTGGAAAACTGCGCAGGTCCTAGTAAAATATATATATATTTTTTTCAAAATAACCTAGGTCTATTAATAGCATTTTGGAAAATAGCTCTTCATATATAGGTATGTAATATACATAGGTGTGTGAGATTTACTATAATGAGAACATTCATGTCAATGCATAGGCACTATATTGTGTGACACTACAGAAGCATACTACTTCATTTCTCCCTTTTATGGAGTAACATCAAGTGCCTGCCTTGGCAGTACTGAGGCACTGTGTAGTGCAGCTGTGGAAACCTCTGCCAATTGCTCTGCAAGCCATCAATCATGCAGCCTGAGCAAGCCAACAGCTGATCACGCACCAAGGAGCACCATGGAACTTATACTCATTATACACACGTACACATTTAAAAACTGACAAAACAGTGATGTCATTAAATTTGACGGAACATACTGTAATAGCTAAATTGGCCTAGTGCACTTCTGTGGTTGGTGTTAAGCCCACTAGTCTGCTGCGGGTTCTTTAAACATGCAAAGCAATATGGAGAAAACTTAAACATTTAATTTGTGACAGAAGTAAAGCATACATCACATTACAAATTGTGCAATGCTGTTATCACATCCACATCACTATTTGCTATGGTAGAATTGTGCCCCTAGCAACCTTGACATCATATTCTGTGACATCACAAGCCAACCAGGAAAGTGATTTAAAACGTAAAATGTTATGTGCACTAACATTTTCTGAACACAAGAAACAACCCCTATACACACATGCCCAAAACACAGTTAAATAACTTTATGCTGGTACAGAAACTGAACTGACCCTGGTGACCATTAGCAAATTAAAAGTCCAATTGTGTCCAGGCTGGTGACCCCTTAGGAGTAGGTGCCACGCTGTTGTGACTACATATGAATCTTCCACACTCTACTGAGGTACCTGACATGTGAAATTATTAAAGTGTAACAATGGCCAGTATGTGTTGCTTTCCGCTTTAATGTGATTGAGTGCATTCATCCAGTCCACCAAGCATGGAAAATAAGTCAGGAGATTTTGGCACATTGTTGTATGTTGGCCATTCAGACAAGATCTTTACAAGTTAAGCCGAGGTGTAAAGGTGATTCATCAGGATTTTCAAAGATAATCAATACACGTCAGTTGCAATAATTGAAGGATAGAAATATATATATTTTAAAGGTTTACAGCAAGCTCCTCTGTGAGCAGCAGTCTTATCGTGGTGGAGGACTTGGAGGAACACCATCCCGGACCACAACCCAGGTGGTCTTCTGTTACTAGACTGCGTTTATCATGGATTGTCCATAACAAACATCATGTTTAGACATAAGGGTGTTGATAGGTGCACTCAGCACCAGAACACCCTAGGGTGCAGTTTGATGATCAACTTTGTGGTCTTGTCATTGAACTTGCCACATATTTTGGACACTTGGATGAAGAGAGGAACGGAGCTGTAAACAGATCACCACTTTGTGGTGTGTTGGCTCTGATGGTGGAGGAAGATGCCAGTTCGACCTGGTAGGCTCAAACATATTGTGAGGGTCTGCTGAGAATGTCCGACAGAAAGAAAGAAAGAATTTCAGCTCTCACCTCTGACATAACTTCAACCACATCCTGGGGAGAGGTGGGGGGCATTGTACCCGAGTGGACTATGTTCCATGCCTCTATTGTTGAGGGAGCTGTGAGTGAGCTGTTGCCGTGAGGTAGCCGGTGCCTGTTATGATGACATGTCCCAAATCCCATGTTGGACACTAGTGGTGAGAAATGCTCAGCGGTGGGCACTTCAGTCATTACGTCAGCCCATCAGTGATGGATGCCCACCTTTCGAGAGTGCTTATGCATTTTCGGCTAGTGCTTTATGACACAAAGCCCTGAAAAAATATACAAACTGAGAAGGGCCGTCTGTTTAGACCCGGATCGATGGACGTTAATCTGCTTTTGTCGGTGCTCAGTCCATGTGTTTATTCAAGGGATTGCATCATAAAGCATTTGGTGAAAGTGCTGAAGCACTTGCTGAAAGGTGGGCATCCGTCAATGACGGGCTGACGTAACGACCGAAGTCTTCACCTCTGAAAATGCCATCAAGGTGAAGATGGAGTCCTATCATGTTTTTGGGGCCTGTGGTACTCTAGAGGCAGCTGATAGCAACTGGTAGGCCAAGTGGAATGCAGCTTTGGTGGCTGTGGAGGCAAAAACTCAAGCATCATGGGAGGAGTTCGGTGAGACTACGGAGAAGGACTTCCGGACGGCTTTGAGGAAATTCTAGTCCACCTCAATTCCAATAGCATGACTTCTTTTAACTGTGAGCCGGTTTCTCTTATCTATGGTGTTGAACTCACCAAGCGAAAGAGCTACTCTGGAGCTGGATGAGCATTTGTGCTGCATCTGCAGTGATGCGGACCCTGTATCGGTTTGTTGTAGTGATGATGGAGACGAGTCAAAAGGCTCTTGATTTACTAATCTATGTTCCTACCCTCAAGTTTGGGCACAAGCTGTGGTCCGTGACCAAAAGAATGAGATCACGGCTATGCCTGTGAATATTGTCATTCAGGGGATTGAACCACTAGCTGGCAAGCCACACCCACTTGATTGAATGAAAGAAAAAGGGTCTGGTCCCTCTGCCGTTGAAAGCGATTTCAAAATAAACCGTGCAATCAAATTCATTTATTTGCTGTGACGTATTCTTTGTGAGCAAAGCCACTCTTCGGCGCCAGTCTATCATCACACAAATTATCGCGTTTTTACCGCAATGACAATGTAAGTCATTCACTAATTTATCTCTTTTCTAGTAGCCATGATGAATTTACTCCGTATCCACCCACCGTCTACTCACAGAATATTATATATTTCATTTGTCAGTGTGTTTACTACTTTTCTACACACACAGTACATCCCCCTTTTATAACATCACGTCCACTCTTCGCTGATTGGATCTTTTTACTGTCTGTTTGGTAAGGTTTGCCACGCCTCAGAAATGCGCAGTAACCTGGTTTCCAGGCTATTAAATCACTCGCTGGACTCGAATGGACGGGACAAACTGGACTGGACTGGTTGTCTTAGATAGCGTTTCACCTCTCATCTGATCAGAGAAAGATCTGAAAGAAGACTCAAAACCTAGAACCTTCTAGTAGTGAGGCGGAAGTACTATTCATTCAACGCTCTGATAGCATCAATAGACACAGTTGGGTGGTTTCACGCAGTTCCATCAGTATTGAGCCGTTTTGCTCAGAGCGCAAATGACCTCATATCAATTACCTCTTTATTTAATGCAAACAAATTTACACCTGCCTTTCAAAGCGCCCAAATCTTACATGTCCCTCGAAGACATCATTTATCAAGCTACCCTGTCATTGCCATTCAGGATAGTTACAGGTTTTCAAAGAGACAAAGTGAAGTACTGAGCTATGGTTTTGACAGTACATCCAATCTGAGGTAAAAAAAAAAAAAAATAGACAACCCTTTTGCCACATGCCTAACTTAAAGGTTATTTGTTGCTGTCAACTGTCTTTAATGTATCTTTTGCTTTTCAACAAAGATTTTGTACGTGCAAATTAGATGTGATAGTCTTTGCATGATATAACTTCAGATAAAACATTATAGCATTTCTCCAAATTTTAGACAACAAAACAAAACCACAGATCCGTTATGTTATTGCTTATTATGAAAGGCAAAAATATAATTAAAGTAAGATTTTAATATTTCTGAGTGTAGTTTTAGATTCCCTTTTGAGTAAGCACGTAATAATACATAATTAAAATGTATTGACAGAAAAGCAATTGGTATGCCAGAAACATCACCGTACAGTCTGTAGGAGTAAGAACAATCACATACATTCTCAAGATTTTATCGCTTGTGTTTAGGGTTTCCTGAAGCCCCTCATGACAAATGGGCCTCTACATGCCTGAGAGGCGTTCATGGATTTGCTGCTTTGTCACCAGTCGACTCGAGTCACTTTGCAAGTTCAGAGCTGCCTTACCTTTGATGGATAGCTAGGAATTGAAGGCATTCATGTATAGCATTTTTCGTTTCATTCAAAGTATGTTTGTAAAATGAGGTCCTGATCTGTTAAATTCAAATTAATTTACAAATTTGTCAGTGGAATCAATCTGTTGCCTGTAATGTCAGCTCTTTGAAATATATTAACTATCTTGCCCGCAGCTATGCTGTTCTGAGTTTGTTGGTTGTATTTTACAACAAGCCCCCTAAAATTATAAAATGGTTCTATATTATCATCTTTAATATCTTAATTCTTTCATTACAGTAATTTCTGGACTATAAGACGCTACTTTTTTCACTTGCACTCGACATTGCGGCTAATACAAAGGTGCGGTTTATCCATCAGATCACACGGGGCGCACTATAAGGAAGCGCAAGAGCGACAGCCAGAACAAAACAAACCAAGTGAGCCCAAATACAGTAGGAGAGACCGAACGAGAGCGAGACAATTTACGCCCTCATTATGGAAAAGCAAGTCGCGGGAACTCGTTGCGGTAACATTAAAACACCTGCAACTTATACTCGGGTGCGGCTTATATGTGTAACAAACTAGAGTATTCTCCAAATTTAGCTAGCACGGCTTATCGTCAGGTGCGCCTTATAGTCCAGAAATTACTGTATATACAATGCCAGGCCACAAGTAAAATTCAACGATAAGTTATTTTCAATGTGATAAAGTCATTTCAACTCTAACTTATGACTCAAGTTGAGCCTCATTAACGATGTGGTTATGGAAGATCATGTCACTATGTTGCATAATCAACTAAGGAGTTTGCTTTAATATAAAAAATATTACTTTAGAAAAAAAATATTGCTTAGTAGGCCCATGAAGATTTATTGGTCTGAATCGGGCAGTAGGCAAAGTATTCATTCAATTAATTCACTCAAATGTGTTAACATATTTAAAAAAGTTTAATGAATTATTATTTTACTATGAGGATAAACTATTTTATATACAGTTGTGTTTATAAGTTTACATAACCTAGGTGTCTGTAAATTTACATGTACAAAAAACTAAATGCCTTAAAAAGGTAGAATCCAACGTTTTCATTAAAAAATAAACACTGGATGTATACACTTCTTGTCAGTAAGGTGGGGGCTTTAGGACCCAGATGCGGGAAGGCAGGGCAAGGAGGCAGAGGTGTAGTCCAAAAAGACGTTTTAATATCTAATCAAAAAAAAACTAACTTCAAAATACAAAATAAACTGAACTAACAAAACATGAAGCTAAACATGACAAAACAACTAAGGCGAGACTAACAACATGACATGGATCCTGATCAGGCAAAGCGGTCAGCGTGACATGGCGAAATACTTACGACAGTTGCAACAGCAAAAATGAACCGACACAGACAGGGGGGAGACAACCGACTAAATACACCAACACTAATGACATAACAAGACACACCTGGCTGAGGGCACTGATTGGATGACACATGAGGGTAATGGGGAAAGGTGGACACAATCAGGGTTGACACAGACACCACACAAGGAAGGGCAAGTGACCTGAAACGAGAGGAGTCAGACTTTTCACAATAAAACAGGAAATGACACGACAAGGGGAAGACACAAGGAAAAACAGAGGCTAAACATGACAGGGACTAAACAAGACTGAAAATAAACATGACACTTCTCAATCAACACTTCTGGGCTTCTGTTAATGTGTGGTGGTGATTTTGTCATCAACCACCACCCCCTCCGGCCTGTATTTTGCCATTTTGTTGTGTTTTGCCATAAGAGGAAAGTTTCTGGATGGAAAGGCAATGTTTACCCCTCCAGCCAATCAGAGCGGGAGAGCGTGCCACTGTAGGCAGACGCTGAGTGTGTCAGAGGCAGGGGGCGTGAACGTTGAGCTAGCATGGGTTGAGCCATGGGAGGAGTCTGTTTTTGAATTGTTTGTTTACAAACAGAAACGGTCAAAACTTTGGACTCTATCTTTAATGACATAAAAATGCTATGAATCGTCACCCAATTTCACCTGCACACCTCTAGTCATGTCAACTTCAACTTCTGAAAATATCAAAAACAATTGTCACAGTGTTTTAGATTTTATGAGCATTAAGGCTTTTTCTCATACAGTTGTGCTCATGAGTTTATCTTATAAGTTTATATAAGTTACCTCATGAGTACAACCGTATGTACATATTGTGACATTTTGTAATTATTTTGCTCATCTACAAATTATGTGGCCTATCTGCCCATTTAAAAAAAAAGAACAACAACAAAACAATGTGGCCCTTGAGCACAATTAGTTTACCCACTCCTGTCTAAATGCAGATAAAATCCTCAGTACTCCACTGGCTTCCCAAAAAAAAGTTATTTTCCTTATTTACTGGTCAATACACCTCGTGTATCACATTTCCACAACGTGATTGATCTGTGAATTTTAGATAGATATCTGACAAGCTGTTAACAGGATGCAAGACGCACCACAAGCAGTCTACCTCTGGCCTGTACACGGCAGGTGGTAGTTGTAAAAGTCTACTAACTAAGCTCTCGCCCCTGCAGTTTACTAGCCCAGCAGGTCTGTCCAGACATAAGTCGCTCATTAATTGTACATCAATTTTGAAATCTACATTTAATGTTTTCCAGGTGCTGTCACTAATTTGCCCGACTGCATGTGCACTTGTCCAGTATAGCCACTATGAAGTGAACTTGATTTATTACAGACCAACATGTACACAGGCTGTATCAAGTCTGGGCTGCATTTCCAGGAACTTATACTTGTAGTTTAATTGCAAGAGATTTACATGCAGCAATTAATTATATTCAATGAGTAACAGTGTGAATAGCTATTCATTGGTAGATATGTGACAGACCCTTCGTTGATTTTAACATGTTATTAAAATACTAAGACTAAAGTGCAAATAAATTATTACACAAGTACTGTATGTAAAATGAGGCTTCAAAATTGTGAAATTCAATCCATTCTCTACTCTCTTAAATGCTGTGGGCAGGTTTACTGAATGCACAGCAACTAACGACCTGCAGAATTATTGACTGTGAATAAAATAACACCGCTGGAAGATGCAAGTTCGTCTAGCATCTTTCTTATGCCGTATTATACACATACAGTAACTATCTATTTGAGTTGCTATTGTATTGCCATGGCTGGATTGTATTCCACCGGGTCAGTCATTGTGGGGCTTTTCCATCCTGCTGACGTCTTCTGTCAGTCTCTGTATGATGTGCACCCACTCACATCTGACAAAGCAAGCCACATCAGTCCTGAGACCCAGTCCACTAGCAAAAGTAGCTGTCACATCTGAGTTTTTTTTTTCTCTCTTCCCTGTCTCTCCTGAACGTGTGCACACTCCCTGTCAACAATGAGGTACTCTCAAGCAGCTACGCCAGACCGAAGGCCTGGTAGGTCTACATGCTGACTGTCAATTCAGACTTTTATTTTCTCCCCTTATTTTTCATCCACCTTTCTCTGAGTCCATCGCACTCACAGGCACCAACATGACGCTCTGAAGCGGCCACTATCTGAAGGGAAGATGCATTTTCCAGCTCTGGAACACTAGCTCCCTGCTGATCTCTGTAACATCGACTCGCTCACACATTTCAAATCCATTTTCAAAACTCATCTGTTTAGACAAGCCTACTTACTCTGATCACAACTGAATCATCTTTTCTTATTTTCTTACATCTTATGTTGTTCTTAACATTGTATTTGTATATTTTTAACTGTTGTTGTAAGGTGACTTTAGTGTCCAGAAAGGCGCCTATGAATAAAATGTATTCTTCTTCCTTATTATTATTATTTTCATGTAGACATTGCTATCTAGCTAATTGCATGTCACAATTGCACTGCACTCAAATTTATAGGGAAAGGGGGACTCATGTCATACTCCAAAGTGCGTCACTAGGTACTGTTTTACCAAGCCCAAAAAATCAGGGAAACTGAAATGGTGAAAAAACATTTAGGCTATAGCCGCACAGTTGAGCACTAAGTAATCCTCAGGCTTTGCACATTTTCAACAATTCATCCCTCATACTGTATTTAATGTATTTCAAAACAAATCTCTGAATTCACCGTTTAGGGTATTTAATTTATTATGATGAATTAGAATTTATATTTTATCTGCCTCTTTCCTCAAGGAATACATTTGTTTTTCTCAAGTAAAACACATTGTCTTAAATCCTTCCAAAACAAGCACACACCTTTGTCACAAACTTGGATATAAAACCTGGTCTGCAGAACTGTGTAAACACTACAATAAAAGTGTGCCGATTGGACAATGTCTGTGTTGCTGTTTTTCGTGCTTGCTCGACTTTTTTTCAGTTTTGGTTTTGGGTGGCTGGAGCTCTTTCTCTGCAATCTCTTATCTAATTTGCTTAAATACCCTTTTTGACTCTTCCAAGGTCTCAGATTGGGGGTTTTGTGATTTAGGTAGCTAGAAGGAACATTTAAAAAAACACCATCAATGTAAATTGAAGTTTGAAGTGATGGGATTGGAGTATTGGTGAAAAACAAACAAACTGAAATAAAAGAAATGGACCACCTGGCTTAGATCAAGATGGCATGATGCGTGGGCTTGGCCAAATCACACATGTCTATTCAGGTTGGATTTTGGATATGAGGTCTGTCTCTGTGACACATACCTCTCCTGAGCTCTGAGCCATATCCATTCAAGCATAGCCCCCCAACACACTGAATATCCTGAGCTTGTGCAGCTCCCAACACATTGGTTCACCAGTACAAGCTTGCAGTCCATCATAACGACCTGCCAATATTTGACATTGAGGTGAAAGAGGCTCAGCTGTTCTTTGCTCAGAAGTTCTCCTGTGGAACAGCCGAGGACGAGATCCTCATTCATAACCTTGCTCTGCAAGCTGAACTCTCGCGATATTTGTGAGTTCACAAACTCCCAAGAGTACATCTTGTACCGAGCTCGTTGATTTTAACCTTTAACTTTTTGTACGGACCAATCACAAAGCGGTATTGTGTTTAGGGTTGGGATATGCAGCTGTGACGAAACAAACAAGTGCCGACTCCGTGGGATTGGGAAACAAACAAATCTAACAGATGACTGGACAATTACTGTAATTTTGTTCTCGCAGAATTACTCACCGTTTCCTTGTTTAAATGTTGAACAGTGAGAGGCGCTTCCTGCATTTTTAGCTGGTAAAGATGTTTGTGCTTTTTTTTCCCCTACGAAGAGAACAAAGATGACGTTTTCATTCGTTGTTGTGGCTGGTCAAAACAAAAGTTAGTAGACTGCATCGTCCAATCAGCTTGAAGTATTGTACAGCATGTCCCACCTTTCCCGAGCAATTCACCGTGGAGCAGTCCCAGATTGATATTGTGGAGAACTCCCTTGAGTGAATCACAATTATCAATGTGGCTATTGCCAGGTTACATCATTCAGGGAGATTTCAACGACGACTGTACCGACTCAATGCAATCCTGGAATTGGCCAATGGCCATCCAATTCAGCTGTTTCTCCCCAAGTCGGCCCATTTTCAAATATTTCAATAAGGTACTCCTCAAGATTTACATCTTACTGAAGTAGCGCTTTTAGTGGCCTGGCATGCACCAAATGACGCCAAGAATTTTGCTAACTGTGATGCCTTACCATAGGTACCTGCTGGTTTCCCTGGTCTCACATTGCAGTGGACACTGGGTCTTCAAAAGCCGACCCGGCACGCCACTGTCCCAACTTGCATTGGCTTATGGTTCACTTGAAATGCGATTTCAAGGTTCTGTTACTTCTTACATATAAAATATTACATGGCTTAGCACCTTCATATCTCATTGATTTAATAGTACCGTACGTTCTGACACAAAATCTTCGTTCGCAACACGCTGGTCTTTTGGTGATTCCAAAAACCAAAAAGAAATCCGCAGGTTCTAGAGCGTTTTCGATTCGGGCTCCAGTGCTCTGGAATGCCCTACCTTCGGAGGTCAGAGACGCTATCTCTGTAGAAACGTTTAAATCGCGTTTTAAGACTAATTTTTATACTCTTGCATTTGGCTGAATTATGTGTACCTGGTGATTGCCGCTGCTTTCTTTTCCTCCCTTCTCCACGGCTTGGAGAGGGAGTTAGGCGTCAATTACCAACTTGGATGCTGCTTTACGGGTTTTGCGCTGGTTGACCGGGATGAGATCCGGGTCAGACCATCACCTTGAAGTTGCCGCCATGGAGATAGCTGCTCTGACCAACTGGGCTGGATTTGGATGAGGACCCACTTCCCTGACGACGTCTTCTTGCTGTGCTTCAACTTCTTCAATGGACTTTTGCACTATTCTAGTTAATATTGTTTAGTATCACATACTATGTAAATTGTTGCCCATCCAGCATCCATTGCAGCCTGATCATCCTGGAAGGGGGATTACCACATTTGCGGTACCTTCTCAAGGTTTCTCATTTTTTGCCTGATGTTTTTTTTTGGGTGTTTTCCTTGCCCTCTTGTGGTTCGATTAGGGGATGTTGTTGATATTTGTTTACTGAGGGCATCTGAAGTCCTTTGAGACTCTTGTGTGATTAAGGGCTATATAAATAAACTTGACTTGACTGTGCTTCCTAGAGCTATTTCCTACTCTGAATTCAGTATATGCCCATAAACCACTCATCGGCTCAGCTACAGGATGTCTCCCTTCATGAATTGCTATGGCTTCCAAAGCCACTGCTTCAGGACCAGGTTAGTCCCGGCAGTGATTGATGACCTGTGCCATAGAGTTTTGGAGGTCCGTCAGACCTTTGCCAGTAATCATCAGTGCTGTTTGGAGATTTGTCTTGTTGTTTCATTCTTGCTTTTTTGTTCCTTTTCAGTTTTGGTTTCAGAGGCTGGGTTTGGCTTCCTGTGGCTGGAGCTCTTTCCTGCTCCATGTCAACTAATCACCCACTTCTGGTTAAATACCCCGGTTCTCTTCTTCCAAGCTGCTAGATTGTTAGCCGTGCAAAGTGGTAAATCAGCCATCTATTTTTGGAAACCCCTGTGAAACCTATATTAGTTGTTCCAACCATAAAAGTAAAGGGTTTTATGGGTAGGACAAAGGTCATGTTGCACGTTTATTTTTCATAATGTTATAAAGAACCACAAGCCAAAGCTCAGCTGGCGTTTTACCACTCATTGGCCCATGTGTCACAGGGTGAGTCACTGCCATAAAAGACTTTCCGGAAGTTAAGAGTGCTGTCGATGGAGAAAAAAATTACGAGGTGGTGTAAACAGCGGCATGGACTCTGGAGGAGACTCCCACAGCAAACTAACTGTGAATAACGGCCAACCAAGCTAACTCCAGGCTGCTGAAATCACTCATCAAGGCACACCCCTTATAGGTACACATCAACGCACAAATGTATTACTCTGAGTGTGTTTTCGATTTTGTGCTCACGGTTTTCGGTTCAGTTCGGTATGCAGTGACGTTAAAAAAAAAAAGTCTTAAAGTTAAAAGTGAAAGTGTATGTTATTCACAGCTAATTACTATCATTATTATTTATGCCAGTGGCGTATAGTGGCAGCCATATGGCAGGCATAACAAATAACTGCGATTTGATTAGATAGCAAAAGGTAAAACCAACCTGTGTGTATCAGTCTGTGGGCATAACTGTTTTAATTTCCTTATTTCTTCAGTAGCTTTGTTCTGCAGATATATCCTCGCCATGAGTGATATAGCTATCTCTGCCAGGTGTAGTCATGACTGAATAACTTCCTCTATTCCTCAAATGGGCTTTGTTCGGTGTCTGAATAGTGTCCTTGAGTATTATCGCATGTCCGGTCAACTCTGTTGAACTGTTTGCTGGAAACTGTGTGGTACCGCCCTTCAAGATAGTATAAGAATGTTGTAAGTCCTCTGTAATCTTCGCACTTGTGAAAAGCTACAGCCATTGTCTGCAACTCACTTGTGCCCGGAATATTCTGTATAAAAGCTTTGAAGGAACTGTTCATCGAGCTCCAGCCTGTATTCAGATAACCAACATTCTCACAACCTGAAAGAAAACGAACACGCGGAGGAAAAAGCTTATCCTTCCAACAGCATTCATACAATAGACTGTCATGGTTACCAGTAAACATATCAGCTTTGTGTTCAACTATGCAAGCCCAGACTTCACACCAAGTACATTTGTGACTAAACTGAGTTAAAGGTGTATTCTAGGATCTTCGAGAAAATTAGAAGTCAACTGTCACTTTCTAAAAACTGCGCATGCGGAAGACCATCCTACCAGCTCTCCTGCTCATTCGGGGCAAACGCCTATGTTATGCCGGGAACATGCGGGCTCATCTTGATCATCATCTTCATCAGTTTCAGCAGCCGGCCTCGCTTCATAGACGGATGTCCTCTTGTGGCTCTTAGCTTAAACCATGCTATTCATTTATCACATGTGATATTTCCACACAAACGTTAGTCATTGTTTTTACAGTTGTTTGGCCTAAAGTTCTGGAAGAATGCTGTAGCCAAGCAGTGGGACACTTGGCCATAAAAAGAAGTAAAATGTTTGAGGGGGGAGGTTCAACTCATAATAGGCCTGATCAGACAATTGTTATAATTTGTAATGTGATTGTTCTTGCCAATCCCTCGTCATATCTCTGTTGAGTCATCATCTGGCACACATTAAAGCAAACATGGGAACAATATTTTATAATATTTATATTTTAGTATTTCATTCCTCAGCTGTTTGACTGACTAACCCTAACCCAACCTGGCAATATTTTTCATGGATGTACAGTACCTTTAATATCTATGGCCTTAAGTACATAAGCAATCTGTTTTGTGCCCTTTTATTTGCTATGTTCAGCTTTGTTACCTCGCCACAGTCATGCAAAAATACTTGACAAATATTTTCAACGTGAACTCCTCCACTTTTGTCTCGAGAACTCAACTCCAGATCGCCATCCTTCTCTTTGTCACTAATGTTTTATCAGCATGTGTCTTTAATAGCATAAACGTTTGTGTTCACCAATGAGTCAGATTTTGAAATTAATTTCACCGCTGGAACCACTTCCTGTAGCTTATCTGGTATGCTTGTTACACTACTTTACACAACACACAACATAACTGAGTGTAGACAATTCATCTCAACTTATTTGAATGTTGAAGTACACACCTTAGACAATTACGCACACTGTCAATTAAATATTAATTTCAGATTAAAATACCTGGAAATAAAAGCTAAGATATTTTGAAGCTTTATTCTATGCCATCGATGCTAGCTAGCTAGCTCTCTAGCAGGTAAACGAGCATCATAGGAGCTAGCTAGGGGCTAAAGCCAAACTGTGGCAGGATTTTTACTTTCTGGACCTGGAATTGCCACCTCTGCTAATATTTTTTGTAATTATTGTTATTTTCATTATATCCTGTCTCATATTCATATCCTGATGTCAAACCCAAAGGAACTGCCCTAACTATGCTAATATGTTTGGAGTGTATGTTTAATAAAAAGCTCTGAAATCAGAGCAAATGCTATGCAATGTGTAAATAGAGTACATTTCAATGGCTAAAACAAATCTTACCCTGCCTTTAGGTACTATGGGAAAGATGGACCTTACTACTAGGAAACTCCTGATTACGACTGAGCTCTGTTCATGTGCTTTTGTTGTTGTACCAAAAAATACACATGGCGACCGATGTAGTCTTTGCTCATAGAACCGAACGATTACAGCAAATAATGAGTTGTGAAGAACAGGATATTGAATTGTGTACGCTGCGTAATTGTGTAGATTCTAGAACAGCCTGCTAGCGGTTGATAACGTCCTTATAATTGTTAATATTTCTTGCCATTCACAAATCGGTAGGCGCTCTCCGCCATGTTGAAACTTGCAAAGTTCTCTCAGCTCGGAAACTCGAGTATCAAAATAAATTCCTAGTTGTCCAGTAAAAAACACGACATGACATGTGTAATGTTTGTTAACTCAAATGCTTTTTTTTTGTCATGCTACCGGAAGTGCTAAGAGAATGCATTGTGGAGAGCGAGATATAAAAACCGGGCTCGCCAAGTGAGAAAAAGCCAGTCAAGTGTGGGACTATTTTTTGGATTAAATACAGTACACATCCTATGTATTTTAATCACAACATGGTTTCAGAGTAGTAGTAAGACTACGAACCCGCTCGCTGTGAGACCAGTGCACGGGAGAAACACATGGGTGCTAACGGCAGACGAAGGGAAGACGCTAAAGGTCTACTACGACATATTCACGGAATGTCTCACCCCGAAAGCTAACCCCATATTCGCCAGGTACAAATTCCAAGAAAAAGTGATGAGTCATTTGAAATTTTTTTGACCGATTTGAAGTTATTAGTCAAAGACTGTGGCCATGCAAATAGTGACAAAATGGTGA
Source organism: Vanacampus margaritifer (assembly GCF_051991255.1). NCBI lineage: Eukaryota > Metazoa > Chordata > Actinopteri > Syngnathiformes > Syngnathidae > Vanacampus > Vanacampus margaritifer. The sequence goes on along the minus strand of NC_135436.1, from coordinate 8,530,242 downwards.
GAGACCGTATTGTGTTTGCCAACAACTCCCCTAGGGTACGTGAAAAGTTGCTCAGCCAAGGCGTAGACCTAACATTGGAAAAAGCAAAAGACATGGCACGTTCTCATGAACTGGCACAAGCTCAGACGAAAACTATGACTAAGGATTGCCAAGTACATGCAGTGCACCATAAAATAAGACAGCGAGATGCCAAGAAGAGTGCTCATAAGTCATCTCATGAAAAAAAAGAGCCAAGGGAAACCTTGTGGCGCTTGTGGACGCGGCCATGGCAGAACAAAAGAATGCCCTGCAAAAGGAAAGCAATGTTTAAAATGCAAAAAGTACAACCACAATGTGAGAGTATGCAAAACTAGGCCCAACACACAAAATAAAGGATAATCCAGGGATGTGCACAATGTTGACGAGACTAATGAGGACTCTGATGGTTAAACTAGGATTGTGAACTTTTTGTGGACACTATCACTGCAGAAGAGGAAGATGAAAGTGAATATGCAGATATCCACCTGGGCCCACTGAACCAGTAACTGAGATTCGATACTGGAGTCCAAGCCAGTATCATCCCAGAAACTGCCACAATCTCAAAAGTGCCACCGCTAAAATCCCCTGATCACTACGGGGGACATGCACTCACTGTGAAGAGCACGTACAAAGACAGGTCAACCACCTAAAAGTTCTATGTGGTGAAATGTGCAGGTCCACCTATTTTAGGTTTCAAAGCATGTAATGCACTTTGACTTATTTAAATTGTCTATGCAGTCAACAGTGTGAAAGAGATTAATACTAAAGGAATATAAGAGTTTGTGTTGAGTGGGGGTGAAATACAGGATGTGTGTGATGCACGTGGGCGTGTTAGGAATGGAATGTTGCCAACAAAGGATGCTAATTGCAGGGGGAGATGCAGAACCGTGATAAGATCAAAGTATGTTATAAACCACATTTGTTTGAGACCGTGGCGGAAAAGTACAAAACAGGAGAAGCCACCCAGTGACGCTGCGGATGAAGATCGGCCAATGAAAAGCAAGCTAAAGTTAAACTGCAGAAAACACATAGCCAATAGAAAAATGCCAGGATGCCTTTGTTTCTGTGTCATTTAAATATTGTGTAGTATAACTATTCACTGGGGCAACTCGGATGAGACTACTACGTTGGCTGCTTGAGACAGAGACGTACAGAATTGTATTGATAGGGACCCGGGACCCCAGCTGTGATGTATTAGATTTGAGTGTTAGGAATAAATCCACTCGTGTGTGAAAATGCCGGCTTCCTGATACCTTTCTATTGCAGAACGAGCATGCTATTGTTGGATGGGTGATAGTTTGGTAAGGTCACAAATTGGAGTCAGATTATTAACTTAAATTTATATTAATATAGCAATAAATTCCAACAATTATGGTGACCCCGACGTGATGCAAGAGAGGTAAAAAAGAAGTCTGGGACTTCGAGAAAACCACAAGAGTCTGGGACTCGAGGATCTGGGATCCAAGTCCACACCAGGTGACGACCTGAAAAAGCCACACGTCCGATCGGCTTTCCTCTTGGGCCCATACTCAAACAAGGTGAGCAGATTCCTTTTGTTTAAATTCTGCACATTGGCAACGCTAAATTATGAGAGGAAGGAATGTGGGACGTGTTAGTAGGGTATAAAATCTGGGATTTACCTACTCGAATAAGTTTGGAACTGTTCGTGGTTTGATACGGTTTAAAATCTGGGATTTACGTATAAAGTGTGGACATTAGTAGGGTATAAAATCTGGGATTTACCTACTAGAATAGGTCGCAACTATTCGTGGTTAGATACGGTGTAAAATCTGGGATTTACGTATCGATACGGTTTAAAATCTGGGATTTACGTATCAGTGTGGAAGCGGTGTGAATGTAAAAACTAAAATTAAACTGCAAGAGAAGTGATTAGGACACGTGCGAGTGGATTTAAGGATGGCAGAGAAGAGAAAGTGTGATGAGGGTCTCGGGTCCCCTGGAGTCTGGTCGGAGATTAATGGTCATTACGGTAGGATGGAATCACAGTTGATTAGTGGAATAGAAAGTAAGAGAATTAAGAAGGAAAGAGAACGGTGTCAGAAGTTGTTTCGGAAATTATAGAAGGATGAATTGTTTCGCGGAGAACCTGGAACATGGGATATGTCGAAGTTAGCGTGGCAGTTACAGGAAAAGGAGAGCAGAATGTTGGCAAATATTCAAGATATGGAGGAGGAACAGAGCCGAGTTGGATGGCGAAAGCGTCATAAACTCAGAAAAGAAGTTAAAAATGTAGAGAATGATAGACGGGGCATTCACCAATTGGCGACTATTGCGACTGTGCTGGCAGCGATAAGAGAGGAAAAGAAAGAGGAAAAGAGAGAGGAGGAAGTGATTGATAAGGGAGAAAAGGCGGAATGTTTTAGAGGCGTTTATCCACAGTTGCCGAGCTCGGGACAGTATGTATTTGCGCCCCCTCCGTATCCGACGGCGTCAGTGATGGCCCCCGTAGTTACTTTGGGGGGCAGAATGGTTTTAGATGTGGAAGATGACGGGTCACGGATGACGCCAGCAACAATACAGTTGATCGAACAGGCTGTGAATAATGAGAGGAAAAGGCTGCGGGGGAGTGAGTCGCCCGTGCGCACGTCAGGGGCGGTGTTACCAGGAGAGGGGGGCACCACTAGTGCAGGGAATAAGAGGACTCCGAAGCTGATAAGGGAGGAGGCACAGGGGAAGTTGTTTGATGGACAGAAGGTGCAGACTGAGGAAAGAGGGATGTTAGAGAAAATGGTGACAGGGACACAGAGACGGGGGCAGGCAACGCCCAGCAACGCGGATCACCGCGAGGGGGAAGTGGAGAGTGATGAGAAAAGTGCAGAAGTTAAGTGAATGGAAGTGTAAGTTTGTTTAAGACAGTGATTTTTAAGTGTGTGAAAAAAGGGTGAAAAAGAATGGTAAGCAGGAAATCTGCGTATTTTGAAAGGATGGGGGCCGTGAGCTGCTGTTTAAGAAGGTGGTGATTTGTACTGTTGTCTGTTAAAATTAAATTAAACTAAATAAAAAGGAAAGGGGGTGTGATAAGTTTAGTCCTCTCTCCCATTGTCTCCATTTGGGAGACTTGTAGTCTGTTGTGTGTGTGAATAGCAGGGGTCGTCTAAGGCTAATCTATTAAAATCAAATTGTTCCTGGTATGCGGAAGGACATAGAGGTCTAGGTGTTAACTACAGGCCACTATCATATTATTTTTAAAATCAGATCCGTGTTTTTTATAGTTGAATAAGTAATAAAACCAAATTTTAATTGAAATAGACTTTTCATTTTTGATTTTTATATTTCCCCTGCATCTCTGATAACTTATTCGTAGGTGTGAAAATTATTTAACCTTTGTCTTTATCTGAGTCCCATTCTAGAAGTCTGGAAAGGACTTCCATCCAAGTGGCCAGGGTGACTAACAGCTGTCACATGTTTCTTAAATTTGAGGTAACACGTAATGAAGATGTCTATGGTAGACATATGCGTAAATATAGTACTACTACTTGCTATAGTGTAGTGATCAAATTCAAATAAAACCACAAAATGAATAAATTAGGGGTTTGGAAAAACAAAATATTTTGGGGGAATTTTTTATTTTATTTTGTCTTGGAAATTGAATGACAACAAGCAGTGTTCTCTTGCTATGATCTCATCTCCCTCTGTCTGTTCCGAGTGTATAAATGTTTCAGGCAGGTTCAATCTTTGACTGAAAGGTGTTTCACTTGGGTGACTCAACCAAAAAGTGCTGGAAATGGAATGAACAGCATTCTCCTGCTATGCTTGATGTTCAGAGTGGAAGGCAAACTGAACAATGGTCACTTTCGGGGGGGAAGTGACCACACGGACTGCAAAAAGGATGGTACACTGTAAATCCGCTCGTCCTGTGACTGTTCAATGACTCTTATGCATTGTTTGAGCAGAATGTCCAGCAACTTTTTGAGCAGACAGGATAACCATCGATTCTGTCATGATGAACTTTTCCTGAGAACTCCAGTACACAAAGCCCAGTGCCCGCTTTGAACTTTGCCCTGCATAAACTGCTATCGACAAGGACAGGAAGGAATATGAACTACAGTTGTGGACTCAAAGTTCTGGAATCATCTGAGTTTGGTGCCTGAGGTCGTATGTTGTATTCTGTTTGTAGACATTTGCACTCTGTACTATGTCAGAAAGGAAATGTGATCTATAGCAACGCAGTTTCGGAAATTGAGAACATCTTATGTGAATTAGGGTAGTATAAAATTTAGTCTAATCTTTAAATACTATATTTTCCGTTGTTTGATGCTTGTTGAATTTGGCCTTCTATTTTTTCCCATTTCTCTTTTATAATTTTGGCTTCTCAGAGTGGACTCAGATATGGAACACTTATGGCGAATTTGCTGGTTAAATTTTTAATTTTTATTAAGCTCAACAGCACTGATCTTTGGATTCCACGGGGAATGCACAAAGGCAAAGTTCCCTGCTGTGTTTTTACAAAGCCCCCACTACTCTGTAGAAGAGGTGAGGTTAGTTAGCATTTTAAGAATACTTTTTGGTTGGTGTAAAGTAGGGATTCCTGACCCTAAAAGTCCTCCGCTGCAGGATCTTAATTTACATCTGCTTAAGTTGGTTGTTTTTCTAATCTACAGGATTCAAATTTACATTACAAACTCTTGCCTCAAAGGCTTTTGTTTTATGGCTCATGGCTAGCTCAGCTGGAGATCTTTTTGTAGTTCTGGTGTTGGCCAAATTGTCACAATTTGGTTGTTTTTTAATCTACAGGACACAAGGTGTCTGTTTTTCCTCTTTGAAGCAGCAATTTGGAAGCGGCTGCAGTTTTCACATTCAGGTCTGAAATGATCAAAATTGATCTTTATCAGATGGGAGAATGACTGGTCTGTCTGTGTATGGTTGAAAAGGAAGTCTGATGTGAGAATGAAGTTTGGTGTGAGGAATTTACAGGCAGCGAATGAAGAGGATGGGAGTTGGAAAAATAAGTTCTACAAAGATGACAAAAAACGACCCTTATAGCAGAAATACGGTAAGTATGTTCCATCTCAGAAACAATTGAAAAGTATAATTTCTAGAGCCCATGGAATATGCCATTTAGGTGTGGAAGGAACATTGACACACCTGGGTGACATTTTTTCATGAGACAAGTTGTTAAAAATGAACTGCGGTGTTTATTTAAGGTATAAGTATAAATCTCTTCTCAGACTGTTCATGGCCCGGCCGGACATGAATAGTTCTGAGTTAAGATGATGTTGTTTTTAAATGATTTACACTGCTATAATAAGAAACCAGCGTTAAAAATACAGAAATTTGATGTACGACAAAGAGCAACATTATGCTCAGGCATTGGAGCTGTGGATTGAGACCACAGGTAAACACCCAGGCAGCTACCCTGTAGCTGAGATGATGTTCAGGACGGCGATGCTGAACGGCCTCCCAAATGAGGTGCAAGCGATTATGAGAATTGAAACTAAAGGACAAAAGGGGTACCATTACTCACAGTTGCGCCCGGCCCCAGACTTTGTGCCTGCCAATGGTGAGCTTAAAGATTGACTGCCCGGACGGGCAGGTCAAGAGAGGGAATGTGACGATGGAAAGAATTGGATCAAAATCGGACTCGGAAGTGTCTGAACAAAATCGACGACGATGCAAATGTTTAACTTTATTGACTATTTTGTTTGCAGGCTTGTGCTTTGTGTGGACTATGTTAGCGTTTGAACATATGGTGCGGGATGATAGAAGTGATGGAACGAAAGGAGAACGAGTGATGGTGTATCATTCCTGTAATGGAACGGTATGGTATGAAGCAGAGCAAGATGGTGGTAAGACGCTGACACAGACACAACAACTACTGTTAAATCTGAAGTGTAAACAACCGACACAGGTATTTCTATGGTCACTAATAATTGGCTCCTGATGGCTGAACAGGCCGCTAAGAATACTAACGAGGATTGTTTGGTATGTTTAGGTGCAAGACCAGTTTTGAAAATCATGGCAGCAACTGTTGTATCCAAAACCTGTCTCTTTGGTTTCCTGTATAACAAAACTCTCCAAGGAAAGTGCAGCCAATTGGATTCGGCCTTTCCACTGACAAATATGGAAAAGCAAAAGCCCATTTTTGACATCCATGTTGCACAACAAAATTTTACCTGCCTAAAGTTACATGGGAGTGGCCCTGGGATTGGAAACATCCAGGAGTCATGGTGTAATGAAAATGTGTCTTTGCCAGCAGGAATACCTCTCGCTCGTGCTGATGTTTGGCTGTGGTGTGGAGAGAGAGTGTTGTACGATAGGCTTCCCCCCAATGCCTCAGGTAAGTGCGCCCTAGTAACGCTGATCATGCCAATTAGTGTGACAGCATTAGACATGGCTAGGATAAATTGGGAAGGAGTTAGACAGTGGGGAAGAATCCCCTTCCTGGGGAGGAAGAAAAGGGACATGCAAGAATGGTTGAATGCAGGAGACCCCACATACATAGATGCAATTGGAGTTCCGAGAGGGGTCCCTGATGAATACAAATTGGTGGATCAAGTGGCGGCAGGATCGGAGAGTATTTTTCTGTTTATTACAGTAAACAAAAATGTGGACCGGATTAAGTATGTCCACTACAATGTCCAACGATTGGCGAACTTTACCACCTCGGCACTCCAGGCAGTGCACGAGCAATTAGCAGCCACGTCTCTTATGGCATTCCAAAATAGAATGAGTTTAGATATGGTGTTAGCTGAAAGAGGAGGAGTGTGTGGTATTTTTGGGGAGCAGTGTTGTACTCTGATCCCCAACAATACATCTCCTGATGGTCGCCTTACTAAGGCATTGGAGGGTCTGCGCACGCTAAGTAATAAAATGAAAGAGCATTCAGGCTATTATGGTGTTATGCGGCTGTTGTTGTATTCCATGTATCAGATCATTGACTGTTAAGACAATTGAACGCACGTTGGGGCCACTACAGCCGGGTGGTCAGTATATGATGATCCCTCAGAAGGACCCCCAGGAAGCGGAGACAGCTGTGGCCCTCCGGGAGTCCGGGATGTGAGTATGTGAAGTTAGCCTCAGGGATCTGAGGCCATGAGAAAGAATGAAATTTTATACTGATTTTCTACTAGAATGAAATTTTTTACTAATTTTTAGTTGTTTATTGATTTATAGCTCATGTTTAACAATAAAAAACAAGGTATTCGAGTGATGACCTCAGTCGTCTGAGGTCATGAGAGGGATTAAAGGAATATAAGAGTTTGTGTTGAGTGGGGGTGAAATACAGGATGTGTGTGATGCACGTGGGCGTGTTAGGAATGGAATGTTGCCAACAAAGGATGCTAATTGCAGGGGGAGATGCAGAACCGTGATAAGATCAAAGTATGTTATAAACCACATTTGTTTGAGACCGTGGCGGAAAAGTACAAAACAGGAGAAGCCACCCAGTGACGCTGCGGATGAAGATCGGCCAATGAAAAGCAAGCTAAAGTTAAACTGCAGAAAACACATAGCCAATAGAAAAATGCCAGGATGCCTTTGTTTCTGTGTCATTTAAATATTGTGTAGTATAACTATTCACTGGGGCAACTCGGATGAGACTACTACGTTGGCTGCTTGAGACAGAGACGTACAGAATTGTATTGATAGGGACCCGGGACCCCAGCTGTGATGTATTAGATTTGAGTGTTAGGAATAAATCCACTCGTGTGTGAAAATGCCGGCTTCCTGATACCTTTCTATTGCAGAACGAGCATGCTATTGTTGGATGGGTGATAGTTTGGTAAGGTCACAAATTGGAGTCAGATTATTAACTTCAATTTATATTAATATAGCAATAAATTCCAACAATACTCAGTCAGAAGACATTCTAAGTGTATATACAGATGTGTTCAAAAGCATTGGCAAATTTCCAGGGGAATTTAACTTCCCAATTGATCCAGAGGTGACACCGGTAGTCTGTCCACCACACAGAGTACAGTTTGCCCTGAAAGATCGACTAAAGAAAGAACTGGAATACATGGAAAAGGAAGGCATAATCTGTTAAGTGACAGAGCCTACAAAGTGGGTCAATGCTTTTGTAGCTAGTGAAAAACCAAAGACAGGCAAGCTCAGAGTTTGTCTAGACTAGTGGTAGGCAAGTTGCATGTTTTTGATTTCTCCCTCCTCAAACACAGCTTTGAAACACCTGGGTTGCAGGAGACACCGAAAACATGCATCACTGCAGCTCTCTAGGACCAAACTTGCCTATCCCTGGTCGAGACCCAAGACCCCTGAACAAGCTGATAATGAGGCCACACTATCCGTTACCCACACTTGAGGATGTAACATCTAAGTTGGCAGGAGCTAATTTTTTCAGTGTCCTAGATGCCAGGTCCGGGTATTGAGCCATCAAGCTTAGTCACGATTCGTCGCTACTTACCATGTTTAACACCACGTTTGGTAGACACCGGTTCCTGAGGCTGCCTTTTGGCATTGTATCAGCCAAAGATGAATTTCAGAGAAGGGTGGATGAAACTAATGAAGGACTTCAGGGCATGGCTAGAATAGTCAATGATAGTATTGTGTTTGGAAAGACAAAGCAGGAGCATGACCAGAACCTCAGAGCGATGCTAAACAGGACCAGGGAGTGAGAAGTCAAACTCAACCAGGAGCAGTGCCATATTGGTGTGCCTGAAGTGAGCTATTTCGGACATAAACTCACAGCGGACGACTTGAAACCAGACCCGCTAAGGTAAAAGCCATCAGAAACATGCCACCACCAAACAATGAGGCAGAGCTCGACACAATCCTTGGCATGGTGACTTATCTTGCCAGGTTTACTCCTAACCTGTCAGAAGTGACAACACCATTAAGACAACTACTGAGACAAAGCACAGATTTCAGATGGGATGACACCCATGAAAGTGCTTTTCGGCGGATGGAGGAGATTATCACAGAAGAGCCTGGGCCCATGCTAGCCTATTTCAACCTCAAGAAGGAGGTGACATTGAAAGTTGACAAATTAAAAAATGGTCTTGGTGCAGCCATTATGCAGGATGAGGATCAGTCACCTATGCATCCAAGCTTCTAAACCAGAGGTGGGCAATCTCGGTCCTCGAGGGCCGTAGTCCTGCAGGTTTTGGAGGTTTCTCACTTCCAACGCAAGCTGATTCCAATCAACAGGCTCATTATCAGGCTTATGCAGAGCTTTCTGATGAGCTGATCATATATCAGCTGTGTTGGAGAAAGGCAACCTGCAAAAGCTGCAGGACTCTGGCCCTCGATGTCCACCTCTGTTCTAAACCATAGGTGTCACACTCCGGTCCTTGAGGGCAGCAGTCCTGCTGGCTTTGGAGGTTTCCCTTTCAACACAAGCTGATTCCAATCAGCAGGATCATTATCAGTCTTATTTAGAGCTTGCTAATGAGCTGATCATATATCAGCTGTGTTGGCGAATGGAAAAATCACAAACCTGCATGACTGCGGCCCTCCAGGACCCGAGTTTGACACCTATGTTCTAAACGAAAAGAAAAAGAATTATGCCCAAATTGAGAAGGAGCTGTATGCAGTCCTATTCGGGTGCAAGCGATTCCACGAATACATCTACGGCGGAACGTCACGTCACTGCCAGGCAAAGAGATTCCTGTTGATGACACTTTGTCCTGGAAGTCTATTTAGTGATGAGGACAGTTCGTTATCTGAGGCAACGGAGGGAGGCCCAGATACACACCGTGAACAACACAGCACCTGTGGATGGTGATGAATGACATCAGAACAGCAACCACCTAGAACGAACTGTCAACTCTCAGACAACTCATCTGGTCAGGATGGCCGAAGTCCAGAAGAAAATGTCACCTGTATGTCAGTGAGTACTGGAACCACCGTGAGGAAATCAGTGAGGCTGATGGTATTCTTCTGAAAGGTGAGAAGATAATCATTCCACACACACCACTCAGGCCTCACATGCTATGCTGTATACATACGGGACATTCTGGAGTGAAGAAAAGCAAGCACAGGGCAAGGGACATAATGTTTCAGCCAGGCATGAGTCACCAGATTGGGGAGATGGTCAAACAATGTGATGTATGACAAAAACATCGCAACGCTAATACGAAAGAGCCCATGCATCCACATGACATTCTGGGACTAATTTGTATACATGGGACTCTAGAAGCTACATCATGATTTGTGACTAGCTCAGCAGGTATTTTGAGGTTGAGAGCATGCTTACCACCACCACTGCTGTAATACGCACAATGAAGACAGCCTTTGCAAGGCATGGCATTCCAAAGAAAGTCAGCGACAACGGGCCATGCTAAAACTCACAGGAGTTTAAGCAGTTTGCAGACGCGTGGGGTTTCCATTATGTTACATCAAGCCCGCATTAACCTCTTAGCAATGGCCTAGCTGAAAAAACAATCCAGACCATAAAGCAGATCTTCGCCAAAGAGGACAAGAAAGACCCTTACCTCAGCCTGCTGGAGTACCGGAACACGCCAGTCAACTGACTCAAATCACCAGCACAAATCCTGATGAGTCGAAGGCTGCGGTCCATCCTTCCCAACACGACTTTCCAGTTGCAACCTCTGCAACCTCAGGTGATTCCCCAGGACATGATAAGAGCAAGGAGAGAACGTTGCCAAGGGCATCAGAAAGAGAACTATGGCAGATGAGCAAAACCATTGTCACCACTGCCCGCAGTATCTCACATCCGTTTCCAGCAAAAGGATGGCACCTGGATGCGCCACTTACTATAAACGAGTTGGACAGTGCTCTAGATAGTATGCCTAATGGCAAAGCACCTGGCCCGGATGGTTATCCGGCTATATTTTTTAAGCACTTCTGGTTAATGCTTGCTCCACTATTCTTAAGAGTAGTAACAGAAATTAAAACTAATGGTTACATACGCTCACACATGAATACAGCAGCAATTAAACTTTTATTAAAGCCAGAAAAAGACCCCTCCCTTCCATCAAGTTACCGTCCGATTTCACTAATTAACACTGATATTAAAATTATCACTAAGGCTTTCACATCTAGACTAGAAACAGTAATCTCGACAATCATTCATAGCGACCAAACAGGCTTTATTAAAGATCGTCACTCTACTAATAATATTAGGAGACTCTTTAACCTTATTAGCATGTCACAGTGACATGATAAAAAGGCAGTTATTATATCATTGGATGCAGAAAAAGCTTTCGACAAAGTTAACTGGTCCTTCCTCTTTGCTGTTTTAAATAAATTTGGCTTTGGGAAATCATTTATCCACTGGGTATCAGTATTATATGATTCTCCTAAAGCTACAGTTACTACTAATGGGATTATATCTCAGAACTTTACTTTACAGAGAGGCACAAGACAGGGATGCCCACTATCCCCTTTATTATTTGCAATATTTATTGAGCCACTTGCATTAGCCATATGCCAGAAAAGAAGGATTCAAGGAATTCACTCTGGGGTAACAGAACATAAAATTAATCTATATGCCGATGATATCTTACTTTATTTAGAAAAGCCGGCTACTTCGTTAGGGGAAGTATTTAACTTAATAACTAAATTCTCACAGTTATCAGATTATTCTATTAACTGGACAAAATCAACACTTCTACCTATTACAGAAAATTCATGGAACCCTGCAAGCCAGGACCCACACTACTCATTTCCTATAGGTAATTTAAAATACTTAGGCATAAAAATCTCACCTAAATTAACTGATTTAATTCATTTAAACTTTTCTCCACTTCTGGATAACATTTATAGTGACTTGGAGCGCTGGAATAATCTTCCTATTTCTCTAATAGGACGAATAGCCACCATTAAAATGAAAGTTTTTTTCTCAATGATTCCATTTAAACCTACGGCTAAATGGTTCCAGTTGTTGGACTCAGACGTTACAAAATTTTACTGGAATAAAAAAAAAAGCAAAGATTAGTCTATCTACTCTTCAGAAAAGTAAATCCAAAGGTGGTCTAGAGGCACCAAATTTTATGTACTACTATATAGCTAACCAGCTACAATATATCGTTCTATGGGCACAACCCAACAGAGACACTAACTGTTGGCTGGAACTAGAACAGAAGGATTGTAATAACCTCAGACTTCTAGATTTACTCTTTATTACAACATCGATTAAGTGACATAATTGTTTTAAAAACCCAATGATTTCCGCCACCCTGACTGCCTGGTGGAAGGCACTAGAAATTACAAAAGCCCAAGTGGAGCCCTGTGGGCTTTCTCCCCTATGGCATAACCCCGACTTTCAACTTAACAACCAACCGTTTTATTTAGGTGTGTGGGAGCAGAAAGGAATTACACATCTCCACCATCTCTTCTCAGATAATATGTTTATATCATATACTGTACATCCTTGCTCCAAAAATACAAAATAAAAAACGGAAATTTTTTACATTATCTACAAGTTAAAAATATGATAAAGAAAAAAATTCCAACACTTCGGGGTACGCTCCAACCGCCTGTTTTAGCTAAAGATATTAACAAGCTTTCTCTGACAACAACAAAAAAACTTTCAAAAATATAAAAGTTACTTTCATATACTGATAAAATGTCTTTACCCATCTCGAAATGGGAGACAGACTTGTCTATAGCACCGGAATCTGACTTTTGGATTCAAGTTTGTGAAAACACATTTAAAATGACAAAACACACAAATTTACAACTTATCCAATATAAAATTATTCACAGAACATACATTATGTACTCAATATATGATGAAGAAAATGGGACTCTCAGACTCCGACATTTGTCTCCAATGTTTACAAAACGCTACAGACACTTATGTTCATGCTTTATGGTTATGTACTCCGGTTATGTATTTCTGGACTAAAGTCTTAGAAAAACTTTCCGCTATTTTGGACTGTAGGATACCTTTATCTCCAAACTTGTGTTTGCTAGGTGACCTAACAACAACTGACTTACCACATAAACAATTTCAATCTACACTTGTAGCCCTTACTATCGCAAAAAAAACAATTCTTGTTAACTAGAAAAATAAACAAACTCTGAATATCGACCAATGGTCTAACCTCCTCATAAATCACATTTTAATGGAAAAAATATCTGCCTCAAATAAAAAACAAATATCAAAATTTATAGCAACATGGTCTACGTATATAGAATTTTTTAACCTAATTCTGGTTACTTAATTCTGTCTGTTAGCGAGAGCCACCACATCGTGATAACTTACATTGATGTTTCTGCATTTGGCAATTTATTATTATATTATATTATTAGTATGGGATTTTTTTTTAATAGGCTTTAGGTGAACTGATGAATACACACACGCTCGCACGCACACACACACACGCACATACACATACTCACCCACATACAAAAAAATATATATATCTATATGTATAAAAAAAAAAAAATTGGGGGGGGGGGGTTATTATTATTATTTTTTTAATAATAATTTAAAAAAAAAAGGAGAGCAATGATGATGTCAAATCGAATGAACAATACTGAGCTTTCCTGAAAAAAAAAAAAAAGGATGGCACCTGGAAGAAGCCTGCGACAGTCATCCAACCGGCAAAAACTCCACGGAGCTACAACATCAAGATGGACAGACCTACAGGTGCAACCGACAACATCTGATCAACAACCATACACCCATCATACATCAACCAGAGATCAGTGAGGATGATGATGAACATGATGAAGAAAACAGCCAACCAGTGTCTCTGAGCGAAACACAGCACACAGAGCCTTATCATCATTCAAGATATGGTCGTTTGATAAAGCCAAGACAAATTGTATTTTACATTGTTTATTGTCAAGTTCTGAAATTATTACAGGAGTAACTAAGTCAGCATAATATTGTTGTATCCATATGGCATGCTGCAATTGTCACAAGTTTATAACAGTTCTGAGCAAGATGCACGATGAAAAATTTGGTAAGAATATAAGCAATTTATTTTGTTTCTGTACCTCAAGTAGTACGGTTAGTATTCTTTTTTTTACAACCTGCTGAGTGGTATTTTGGGGTTTTTGCAAAGGGAGATGTAATGTTTGTTAACTCAAATGCTTTTATTTTACCGGAAGAGCTAAGAGAGTGTATTGTGGAGAGCGAGAAATAAACCGGGCTCAGCGGCAGCGCCGAGTGAGAAAAAGCCAGTCAAGTGTGGAACTATTTTTTAGATTAAACACAGTACACATCGTATGTATTTTAATCACAACAATGTGCAATTTTCTCCTCGATATGTGGTATTTACCACAATTTCGATACCACGTGAAGGCAGCATTTTTTACTTGTACACAGCAACATTTTCCTGCTTATTTATTTATTAATTTATTTATCTAAATGAGGGGTTGAGTGTCTTAACAGCTCAGGGATTTGAATCTGCTGCTCATTCCTGTATTACCAGATTGCAAGGGGCCGAACAGACTGTGAGAGGAATTTAAGCGAGTGAGAGTTCACAATTCACAATTCGGATCCCACTTTAATGAACATTTGTTTTGGTAAATCTCCTGAAAGCGGGAGTGATTCCTCTGGATTCTTTACTGTCACTGATTATTATTTTTTTAAATACTGAGTTTGCGTTGCGCTCAACCTTACAATTTAGGCTATTTGAAAGGTCTTTTTTGCTGCTAAAAACTCCTTTAAAACTGTCTATAATTTACGAACTGATGAAGCAGCATCAGGAGGAACTGGTGGTGGTTCAGTACCTTTGGCATGGCACACTAATTATTGACTTTCCTATGTACTTTGAAATGTGCTATATACTGTAAATCCTAGTTATCAATGTTTATTTGAGTGGTACCTTGAAGTTCTGCTAAGAAAGTGTTTCACTGTTTTTTAATGTACTGTTCACATGCATTTAAAAGTATTTCTCTCTTATCCTCACGAGGGTTAGGGTGCTGGAGTGCGTGCTGGAGCCTATCCCAGCTGTCTTTTACTACTACACTAGTTTCTTGGTAAAGTACAACAACTTAATGTGGCTTTGTATGTCCAGTATTAGGCCCAAGGATTGTAACTGTTGTCGAAAAGCATCAAAATGTGGTCTCCAGAGGAGATCAAACAAATGGTTAAGCAATCAAACAGAGGTTTATCAAAACAAAAAATCAAACAAAAAACTACAATGTCAAAAGATAAACACGACTAAAAATCACAAATTGAATAACTAACATGTGAGCAAACCCACAGCAGAAGAAAGGAGTACAAACTAACCAAAACTATACACAGATTCTAACCTACAGGGAAAGAAAACATTAAATAAATAGAAGAATCATAGTAGTCCTTGAATTCAACAAGTGGTGGAATAAACTGCAAATATACACTCTCTGAAATTCAGTAAGAGCAGATAAGGAATAAACTGAGAAAAGATGTCGAGATGATTCTGGTGAGCAATGCTGGTGCCTTCCTATTGCTTCAGCTGCGCTACTCAGCTGACTATAATAGGAAGCAGGTGCGGTGCCGGAGACTCCGACCAACAACGCTCACCATGGAAGCTGGAAAAACAAAAACACAAGCTGTACACACAGGAACATGTCACATATATATAATTTAGTCTATTTGAGCCGACTTTTTAGTATTCAATTCAGTCATGTATGACCAAACACAATAAATTATGCATTTGCTGCGATATATCTGATAATGCTCCGTTTTTATTCCTGTCTGTAACAGTATGTATAGTTTTTGTTGAAATTGATTTGACTTCAAAGTCTATTACTTATTTTGCAATATAGATATATAGGTCCTTTTTATTTAGAACCATACAGCTGCTAATTGAAAAGGTGCTTGTCACAACTATGATTCGTTGAGAAACACGCCGAGAATGTGTCCAATCTACCCCCTTGACTAGTATGAATGACTGTTCTGTACTGTACTCAAGTCATGGGTCCTGTCAAGCGAAACTGTTTAGAAACAGCCAACATACAATTTGACAGTGATGTATTGCAGAATGTGGAGGAATGAAGAAGGGGGTAACCTTAGACATCTCACATTAGACTGCTGACATGCTTTCTCATGCACACGTGTTGCTCATATATATATACAAGAATCTGCCGTGTTTCATGACAACAATGTGCAGCAGGTGAACTCAGTAACTAAATGTAAAATAAATAAACAGTAGGACATCAAGATACACATTTGAGTAAATATACAGTACCTGGAAAAAATGATTACACCCCGTACATTTGTTGAAATACAGTACTGTGTTTTATTTTCTATACGCCACTTACTTTCTATACTTTATCCTATTCTGGGTCGCAAGTGAGCTGGAGCCTATCCTTGCTGACTTTGGACAAAAAGGTGGATTACACTCTGAAGTGGTAGAGACGGACAACCATGGGACATGAATTTACACTGCCTGCACCAAAGTTATCAAAAATAGCAAAAATATCACTACAACATTCAGACATGAATGTCTCAACCAGTGGCAAGTGAGTTCACCTGAGAATGTCCAAATAGTCCTCAAAGTGTCCACATTTTGTGTGACCGTTATTATTTTTCAGCATTGCTTTAATCCTCTTGGATTCACCAGAGCTTCACAGGTTGCCACTGGAATCCTCTTCCACTCAACATCACGACCTGGCCTCGTGCTCCTCCACCTAATATTTGAAGATGTTCCAGTGATGGTTAACGGAGTTTTGGTATGGAGACATGCTTGGTGAGTTCGTAACATTTACCATCAGCTTCTTTGGCAAGGCAGTGATTGTCTTTGGAGCTGTAGGTGGGTTTCCATCCACCTATTTTTATTCGAATTTTGAAGAATTACGAAAAACCAACTGGATGGAAACGCCAGAAATTTGAAAAAAGGCCCAAAATTCACCAAAAAGTTGTTACGCTTGGAGGGGGTGTTTTTTTTAGCATATTGGAAAAAAGGAAAATGCACATTTTGGCGATGGAAATAGCTTTGCCGAATAAGCGACTACAAGACTGGATATACGTCGCACATTTTGACCGATACTACGTCACACGCGCGTTTGTAGTCACAATAATGGCGGATGATAAAGTAAGATATGTTTGGGGAGACGAGGAAACACGATTCTTTTTATAAGTAGTTAAAGAAAAAAAACATTAATGCAATTTTAGATGGCTTTTTTAACATCAGCTCTTAATGTAACGACACACTTCACTTACATGTCGGGAGGGAAGCGAACAAGGCAAACTACTTCCGTTCAGTCCGTCAAAACCAACATTCCCAACTGGAACTCCCCATTGTCCCAAAGTTCCGTCACTACAACGTCATCTCGCAGCGCATATTCGCAAAAGAAGAGCGGATGGAAACGGGCATAAGTCACATGTCCGTTTTGCGCATTTTCTCAAAATTCACGTACAAATTTTGAAACATTTGATTGGAAACCAGACTAGTAGTGTTTGGGGTTTGTTACCACATTGGAATAGTTCCCAGTTTACAAAGAGAGGTGATCATGCTGTCTATGAACTATAGCTCTCTATTGTGGGCAGCACTCATGCAGTCCCCAACCATGGCACTCCCACTCTTGTGTAGGCAGAGACTATTTGACTATTAGTCTCTTAATGGACTCCATGCACAAAGAGCTGTGACGTATTTCCGGGAAAATCTCATATTGCATTACCTTTTCCGGTAGTGGCCGTCGTCGTTTGTTTTCTTCTAGAGAACCTCGATCAGTTTTGAGGAGTATTTTTTCGTCATTTTTTTAAGGAGTGTGGTTGCGTCAGGTTAGACAGGTTGTAACTCTGCCTTGTTTTTTTCTCTTATGCTGACCACCGGAGACAGTTTGCTGTAACTTGTTAACATTCGTAGGGATAACTCCACACAAGAGCGCCGTTTGTTAAGAGTAGAACCAGAGCTGTATTAAAGCTTAAACTTTGATGTGTTGTTACTAAAATTATCTAATGTTTTTGCCTTTCTGGCATTTTGACTTTTCATGTGCCTGTATGAATATTATTCCTATGCTGCCATTTTATTGTATTAAAAAACATGAAAATATTTATATTATTCTTGCACCGCTGACAACGCTGTTGGATTTCCATAGCAACCAATTTTCAGCAAGGCATGAAGAGAAATGTCACCATGGGCTGACATTAAAAAACAGTAGAGGCATTACATCTGCTTCAAAATATTGACAGAGATCGTCGGATACTGTTGAGAGGAGACTTGGCCAAAGAGGAGACTACAGGCCAGAGAGTTGTCGTTGGTTGGTTTTTTGAACATATAAATACATTACAAAATATAAGTTCTAGTTAAAATAAAAAAATTGAAGAAAGAAAATAATTCACTAATAATGTCATAATCGACATGTTCAAAAGGAGTAAGAAGTTATGATAACCGTGTCCTGGGATGACAGCCATGTAGACCAAACTACGGCCAGGGTGCTGTCCTTTTTTTTCTTCTTTTTTTTTTTTGCAGCCTGCCACATCTACAATGTCTTGAAAAAGTTTTCATACCCCTTGAACTTCAGCTTTCAGGGGAACTGCCAGGGATTTAAGGTGCTGTGAAAAAAGAAGAAGATTTGGGCGCTGCCATGTCAGTGCTGCCAATTGAAAATATTATTTCTTGGTCCCCTGTCTGTCACGGGCGCTTAGAATCATGACCTCCAGCCGATATAATACTCACTTTTTCCATCACTCACAATTGTCTAAGAAATAACCAGCTCTCTAAATCTGCCTCTAAATTTTAAGTGACAATGTAATTTAAAAGTAGTGGTTTTTTAAAGTGGTGTTGTGTATAATGATTGACATGTAGACCACCCAATGATTTCGTGAACATTGGCTACAAATCTATCTACAGCAGTGATGACACAGTGATATGGTTAGAACAGAAACACAGGCCACAGTGCAGTGGAAGTTACATGCCAACTGACGTAATGCTACAAAATAGTCACATTTGAACTTTTTTTTTTTTTCCTTACATCCAGTGAAAGCAAGATTTCTGGTTCCCTTGAGGAATGTTATATGTTTGAAACAATGTTGTAAATTGAAAATAGACTCTGGGGCTACCACAAAAGTGTAAAGACATGACTAAACTGTGAGAGCCACAGAGTGAAGAAAATACATTACATAATATATATAGTACAATATACTGTGGTCATAACTGGAATGTGGACTGTAGAAAAGAAAGTTATTGTAAGACTAAAATGACTGACCATGTGTTTGGATTCAGATAACATAGTGTAAATTGCAGATAACAGAGTTTTGCCCTGCCACAGCATTAATCTGGTGAGTGATCCTGATGACGTGGATGTTTGGAATGTTAATGACTGTTAGATACCTGCTTTTATGAATATTAGGCGATTGATCTAATTACAGGATTTTTAATTAATTAATCTAATTAATCTATTTTAATCTTATATGGGCGGCATGGTGGCTGACTGGTTAGCACGTCCGCCTCCCAGTGCAGAGGACGTGAGATCGAGTCTGGGCTTCGGCCTTCCTGGGTGGAGTTTGCATGTTCTCCCCGTGCTTGCGTGGGTTTTCTCCGGGTGCTCCGGTTTCCTCCCACATTCCAAAGACATGCATGCCAGGTTGATTGGACACTCCAAATTGTCCATAGGTGTGATTGTGATGGTTGTTCGTCTCTGTGTGCCCTGCGATTGGATGGCAACGAGTTCAGGGTGTACCCCGCCTACTGCCCGAAGCCAGCTGGGATAGGCTCCAGCACCCCCCCGCGCCTTGTGAGGACAAGCGGTTAAGAAAATGGATGGATGGATATAAAATATACATGCGGTGTAATATAACATATAAAAATAATGTAATGTAAAATAAAAAATATATATTTGCCCTATAACATTTTGTAGCATCCTTGGTTGAAATAAACTGATGGTTCCCAACTTTTATTAAACCTTCCTTTGTCTGAACACACTGTAAGAGCTACAATACAAATAACCAAAAATTGCCATTAATAACTCAAACGGTATGTTTTGTGTATCCTTTTACCGTATTTAAGCTATATACTAGGGTGACCATATTACCATTAAAAAAAAAAGAGGACACTTGCCCCGGCCTATTAGTCACACAATGCCTAACAGACATTTTCATGAATTTATAAAAACCCCGGACGCCCCAACAGGACGTAAGAAAATGGTCTGAACTACCAAAAGAGGACACATTTGGTCACCATACTGAATTGCCTTAACTTATTAACTTTTATAGCCTTGACAATCTCTTGAGTACAATTTAGATTGTAAATAAACATTTTAACCTTGCCTGTTGCCTTTATAAATACCTTAAAACAAAAATAAACCTTACAGAAATACAGATTCTTAGTCAATAAAACAGAATCTTGAGCAATAGCATAGCTAAATATTTACCAAGGACCGTTAGCACACTCCAGGGGACGAAAACAGTAACGTTTTACTATACAGTAAATTACACAGTGAACATGAAATATAGCAACATTAGTTAAACAATGAAGCATTGCTCCAATAGAACCTCGTTCCCTTCTCAACCAGGTGCTAAAGAATCGTTCACTGAATTAGTTGTAAACTTCAGTTTTCTCTGATTTCCTGTAGCGCGCACACGTCTTGTTTGCACTTGGAAGACGCCGCTACTAATGGCATGGCAGTACGTCGGTTACTTACGTCAGTTCTTACCGGTTAATGAGACCTTTTCCTGTATCCTTCAAAATAAAAGTATCAGCTATATTATAATAGCACAATAAAACGCAATTCTACAATACAAAAATAAAAAAAAATTATAATCATAGCAGGGTCATTTACATTATTTATTTTAGAAAACCTGAGGATCAAAATATTTGTATCTTTTTTTTTTGCCCTGCAATTTGGCACCCACTCCACTAGATGTTCGCCTATGCCTTGGCGTCCGCTACTTTGAGTAAATGGCAAACCCCACACTTTTACAATGATAGACAGCTGTTGTGGACCAGGTGCCACAGCAAGAATAGGCAAAAGAAAGGGTCTCGCGTTCTACAGGCTACCAAAAAAGGAACCATAGCCAATGGATCATAGCAGCCATAAAATGTGTGAAGAACAAGACTTGGGTCCTCCTCATCGTGGTGGATATCACCTGTGTAGCGATCACTTCATATGAGGTGAATCAATTGGTGAATCAATTACTGAATCAGTTAGTCGTGTAAATGTAGCTTGATTGTATAGCTATAAAATTACGGCGAAGTACGTGATCGGGCACTTTGCACACGGCGGCTGAACCAGCAGATGCGAACCTGCGAGAAGCTAGCCTGCCACTTCACAAAATGTGGGGGAAATAATCTGTGTGTTTGTTTGTGCTGCTTTAGTTTAATAGATATTAAACAGTTGAATTTAATAACTGAACAACAGTAGCAGTATAAACAATACTTTTACAGCATAAATGACATTGCTAACACACCTAAATAACACTGCAAGCCTTGCGTGAAACTGGTAATTTAGATGGCATTTTGACCACACATAAAGAGGAAATAAATCTGGATTGTACAAATTTGTAAAGCCTTTGGATGATCTAATCACTTTCGTAAGCACTCACCAGTGTATGTGAGGGGGGAATTCCAAGTACGAGCATCACACTCCTGGCGCTTCATAGGCCACAGTAATATTATTCAACCTGTCCATCTTACGCATGTGAATTATCATGTGCTTTTCATCAAATTGATTGTGAATCCTCTTGGACGGAAAGTTGACGGATAAATGCTAGTTTGATCGTTGTAAGCAATACACTCCTAGCCTGCCAGAGAGGGGCATGTTCAGGGAATAGTCATGTGATGTCCGGATCTATATAATTCTGATCATTGCAATTATTATTTTTTGGATGGCTATCTCTTACTACATGAAATACTCCAAAACATCATTAAACTGCAATAAAGGTTTATGCAAATTTTAGAACTGACAGACAGAGGTGAGCTCTGAGTCAGCGCTGTCGATGAGCCCGTCAGTCGTCAACGTGCATCCGTCAGCTGACAATTACACTGACGGACAAAACCCCCACGTCCATCAGTGCTTAGTCCGTCATTTATTTTTTTAAAGATTCTTGTCATTCGTCAGAAAAATGTGGGTCTGTCAGGGTTGGACTGACAGACAGTCAATATACTCACATGTGTCATCAACCGGTAAGCAAGTGCAACTTTACAGGTAAATGTGTCAAGACAACAGTTTGTTGTGATTCAGACTGTTCTGGTCCATGGTCCTGCAAGATAAAACCAGTCAGTAGGACTAAAGCTCAGAAGCAGTTCTCACTGCACTTCCATTGTCTCCCTCTTTTCTTTCTTTTTACACTTAATTTGAGTCCTGTGCACAGCATGGTAACACTGGCTGAAGGCCAGAGGTCCTACAGTGGGAACAAAGTCAACAGAACTCTTCGGGAGTGTCCTGTAATCGAGTGGCTATGTCTTAAATTCTTAGTCAGGCAAATTAATCATTCAATGTGTGTCTTATTTTCGCAAAACATCTGGGTGCATCCCAAAGCGCTGCTCTTACCTCTTCATCAACTCAAGCTTTTACAAGAAACTGTGACCCATTCTAATAGCAGTCATGTTCAGCCCTATAACATAAAGCGACTGCCAAGGAGTCGAGTTATTGCGACATGCTGCTTTTCATTATAGTCGAGATGATTGCTGAAACTTAAGCAGAGCCTGACCCTTATTTTGCACGTTTCCATGGCAACCCAAATCTGTGTACAGTATACCTGGAAAACCCCATTTATGTCAGCATTTTTCTTCTCTGAGGAAGCAATGAAGGATGTATAAAGAAGACCCTTATATGCACAGGGTCATTTTACATGGCTTATTTTGATAACTTTATATCACTTGTATGTGTGCATCACTGTGTTGAGCATAGGGGCAAGTTGAGTCACCCTGTGTTCCTGACAAACCTTTTTTCTTTTTTTTGTATGTGAGAAAATGTTTAGGGGGAAGACTATTTTATGGAACCTGTGAATGTAAGAGCCACATATGGCAGAAGACGTTAGGCGATTTATGTCGAAAAATGTTACTCTCTCATGCAAGTTCTTCTGCCATAAAGTTCATGATAATTGCGCAAATATCAAAGTACATGTTTTGGGGCGGCAAGGCTCAGTGGTAAAGTGGTTGTCTCCCATCCATGAGGTTGTGGGTTCGATCCTCACCCCTGGTGACCATGCCGAAGTGTCCTTGAGCAAGACGCTGAACACCGATTTGCTCCCAGTGGACCTGGCAGCGCCCTGCGTGGCAGCAGCCGACCACTGGTGTGCAAATATAAGATGTCCATTCTTAAAACAGTTTCTTGAGGATCATTATTAAAGGGATACTCGTTTCAGAAGTTAAAAGTTAATATTTTGTCTGTCTGGGTTTGATAATTTCATTATTTTTCATTTATAATTAATACCTTTGAAAGCAAATTTTTCCACTAGCTGTCGACTGAAGATGACATCACCTGTGCTGAGGTAACGACCTGTTTACTGTGTTTGGTCAACAAAAATTTGTTTTTAAAGGTATTAATTGTACATGGAAAAATAATGAAGTTATCAAATTAGTTCTGGACAAAATATTAACTTTTTACTGCTGAAAATGGCTCAATGAGTCAAGTATCCTTTTAGTGTGATTTGTTTATAAATCAGAAGTGGAAGAAACTATTTTTGATTCTTTATTTTGCTGAGAAATTGTCTATTATTTTAGTGGTGCAAACTTTCATTTGTATCTTATAACGAGTCTTGCAGGCAGTGTCAATTTCTGTCAAATGTCATTTTTAGTCTAAGCCGTGGGGCGCTGAAAAATTGATGGTGGGCCGCAAATTTTCCCCAAGTCTCAGTTTGGACACCCCTGGTTTAGTGTCTTGATATTTACTGTATGTCTTTTGTACCACAAATTCTTTTTTCACTTCCCTGGACATGAATTACTCAAAACATACAGTTCCTTGGGCCAACAGAATCAAGAACACTATTGGTAACAATACATTATTCAGCAATTTAAGTACAACTCTGCAGATTATTAAACTTAATCTGAATTTTTTCAATCATTTATTTATTTTCGTGAAGATGGCATTCTGGTATGTTCTTCAGATCGACCATGAGACATACAATGGAACATACTGTGTTACACGGATAAGAAAACCTACTCACCTAATTTAAAGAAAAAAAAATACTTTTTTTAATGCCTTAAGAGCAGACCTTCTAGAACAGTAGTGGGCAAACTCGGTCCTCGAGGGTCGGAGTCCTGCAGGTTTGGGATGTTTCCCTGCTCCAGTTTTTTGTTTTTTGTATGCAAGCAATAAAAAGATTTCCTTAATATGTTGTATTTAAAATGAAATAATCTATTATGGGCAGCCATTCAAATCACATTTCTAAACACGAAGAACTCAATGTACTTCCTGCTGTCTTCGATTGACCCGTTGTTTACAGCCCTCGACATGCATTTAAGTCTGTAACGCTGGTCATTTTGACTTTGCGCCTCACTCACTGTAAGGAAAGGCCAATTTAAAGCCTCGGCAGTTCCCATGGACTGGAAACATTAAATCTTCATGCTCATTAGCCACATAAGTGTGCTCTGAATAGGTTGGAAGGCCCCCATTTGGGGTCGAGAGATGGCGGGGGCTGTACATCAGAATTCACTATACTCTCAGCCAAGGCCACACTCTATAAGGCAGATAATGTGATTTCCGGACAAGGGCTCTCGTCACACTTTTCTGCTGCAGAGACCCACTGTGATTCTTTCAATACTTAACCAAATATAACATTCAGTAGAGCTTCTCAATTACGGATGCAATGTGTATAGCCCATAGAGTGCCACGAAAGTAGCACTGAATAGACAGGAAGACACTGCAAAAGAATGCAACTTCACTGCCTTCAAACATAATGAAGAAAACCCAAGTAGACAAGTTGTGTTGGCCAGGTTAATCTAATGATCCTTTCAATATAGTCGGTGTCATTGGGGGCATTCGCAGGCAAATGGGTTCCTCTGCCCCCTCCACCCCCCACCCCATGCAGTGTAGCCTTTTCATGCAGGGCTCTAAAACGAGCCTTCACCGGAAAGCTGGTCAGTACATATTGGGATTATGGCACATGTACAAAAACACAAACACACATCCCACGTTGCCATCATCATCATTGAAAACAGAATAAATAAGGTCCTCTTTATCCTTACTATGAATTAGGCCAACAGTCTGTTGCCTTCGTGCCTTACGAGAGACTGAGGGGGAGGGGAGCTCGTACGTATAATTTCAGAAAACTATGACCAATCGTAAACAAACCAATCATATTGCTATTTTAAGAGACTCATGTAGGCCTAAATTAGAGTTGTGTGCCCAGTTCAACCTCTGAAAATATAAAAACAATCGCCACCGTATTTGGGATTATATTGGCATTCAGCCTTCCTACCCATAGACACTCACTATAAAAATCTTAACGAGTTAACTACGACTCGTCACCACCAAAATTGACATGCACATCTTTAATTTAGGCCTACATCAATCTCTTAGAATAGCAATGCTGCCATAGACATACTGTTGTTACTTTATGTTTAGGGGCTTCAAAAAGAAAAGAATATCTGAGAAAATCTTCATTGGGGAAAAAACTTTGGCTATATATATATATATATACAGTAGACTGCTTTCAAACTCGGCCTCGGCCTGACATTTCATGCCTGTGGCACAACAAGTGAATACAGTAGCTCAAAATTGTGCTCAGGGTCGTTACTTTAAGATGGCATTTAAAGGTCATGAACAAAACACTTCAAATAATCTTCCAAACCACTAGCATAAGATTCAAGTGAAAATAAAAAAAAGCAAGTTGCCTCAAAAATACTCTTGCAAGTACAATTTATCCCAAGAAGTTACTTGAGTAAATGTAATGGAGCACATGTAGCGCGTTACTAGCCACCGCTGCCTGGCACATGAGAATTCATTCTCCACTCTGAGAAACACATTTACAGACCACAGGTGCACATTGTTCCTCCATAAAATGAAATGCGCAGTTGCTTCAATTGGCCTTTCAGGGCGACGTAACCTCAAAATGCACAAATGAGTGGAAGGACACCGCTGAATAAAGAAAAATAACCACACTCCTCGCCTCAACTCTTGAAAAGCTAAACCATATGTTTAAAGCAATACATCAGTGAAAACTCATTTTCCAGTATTTGAGTGTATAGGTATAGGCAGTGCGTATAAAGAATAAAAGTGCAAATATTGCTGTCATCTTATTCTCAGATTTTTTCTTTAATGGCAATTAAGTATCAAAATAATAACATACTCTGGGCAGCGAGTAAAAGTTGACCGGATGTGTACCGTCCAGGTTAGGGACTGTCCAGAAATTACATTTCAAGGATGACCAATGTAAATGGTAATTTGAGTCCCCCATAAATCACCCTGGCCTGGAATATGTCATTTATGGACGGTCCCTAACTTCTACTAGCTATGGGACGGCAAAAAATTGTCGTCCTTATCGGCAACAGTTTCATCTTCCCATACGGCTGGACACAAATCTTTGGCCATGTCGCCTGTGGCTGTACTGTTTTTGAAGAACTGGTTCTTTGCTTTTGGGTGTAATTCCCTCTTTGATGTTCGCCGTGGGACGCAATCCCTCTTTGTAGTCATTCAAAGCCATGTGATTTTATGTATTTTGCAGCATGCATTTTACAGCATGAGATACGTCAAAAATCGATAATCACGTAACTGTCCCAAAATGACCGCTATTGTACCTAATACAAAAATATCTCTAAAAAGTACTATAAAATCACAATCGGTCAACATAAATTAATGATTTTTTTCAGAGAAAAGTTGAAATTAACCATTTCACAGAATAGATGTTTAGTTTTTAATAAATGGTGTATTTCTTTAATTTACCCACTTAGCCTATGTGGAATGTGCATGCAGAGTAGCAGCAGCAGAATGCACCCCCGCTGACCTAATGTGCACCTCCTGGATGGGCTCTGACGCAGACTAATTGTTACAATATACATTATATATATTTGTTTTTGTTATTATTTGTTCATTTTTCCTTTCGGACAATCAGAGATAATTTGCAACAATCACTTTTCACATAAAATTATACCCGAAAAGAAAAAGGGCTGACGGGATGAGGCCGAAGCTTATTAATTCTCGTATCCCAGAATGCAATAGGAGGCAGGAAATCAAAGTGGCAATTCGTCACATATCTAGTTGTGTGGATGATCAAGTTGTTGATTGATGCAAAAGTTCGTCTTCCCAATAGTCTTTGTTGATCAAAACGTTGATTAGTTCTCTTGTTGATCAGTTTGGTCCAGTAGCATTGGATAGCTGAGGATAAATGGCAGCCCGCATTCACCCTCACCCTTCAGTCGGTTTCTTCCACGTCTCGATTTCTGTTCATCGCTGCGTTCCGACGAGCAGTCATCTCCAAGCTGTTCAGCTTTGTAGTCAAGCTCATTGCCATTCTGTTTGTGGTGATGTTGGATGTCGTTCTTCACCTGTGACATGTCGTCCGATCCCTAGCAGAAGCATCCCAGCCACCAGCGTGATGAACAGGTACATGTCTTCGGCGTCTTCAACTTCGAGTGAGGCTAGACTCAGCGGCCGACATTTTCTCCAGCTATCTTCTGCAAATGCAGACATGAAAGTTCCACCCAGAAAATAAGCATTGACCAGTTCCAGTTCTCGTTGTTGAGAAGATCTTGCCCAGAGTACTTAAAGACCAGCTCACTAGCTCCATGTTGTTTTACAGGCTAAAATCAGAACTTATTTCAGCAATCAGGAGATTCAGGAGTAGTTGCTTTTTAAAGGCGTAACAGCTCACAAGTGACTATCAGTCCTTGAGCAAAGATATCAGGTTCAGCTATGTTTACATGTTTTTATTTTTTACTTTAGGAACACCAAGCCTTGCTTACAGTTTAGGGTTTTCACCCAGATTTTGACCTTGTGTGCAAATGTCACCATATCCAGAATCATCGATTTTCATCTATTAAATATAAGTTCTTTATACTTTTTTTAAAGCCAGCAAATGTCCTTGTGTTGGTTACTCCAAAATCCAGGTTATTCCATTGTTGTACACCCGTACAGGAGATCGAAAATGCTTTTAGTGTTGTTCTAAAATAACTTTGTACAAATACATGTTTCCCTCTCAAATCATATTTTGATTCCCTGGCCTGGAAGCGAAGCAAGTTGTAAGGGAGGCAGTTTTTTCACACTTTATACATTTTCTGCACAGTCCTAAAGTTAATCATATAATTTAAATCATATAATTTAAATAATTTAGATTTAATAAATAATTTGTGGGTTAGCAATAGACACCCTGTACTGGTCGTCAGCCAATTGTAACCATCATGCCCACTTCAGTCTTAAGAAAGACACAAAGTGATTAAAAGTTGACAAAGAACTAAGAAGCGACAATTATTATTATTTTTATTAAAAATAAAGAGTTTTGTGTGGAGCACAGTGAAGAAAATAAGCTTTTCTGTGCTGTCATTGATAGACCATGTTAGATAAGTACTATACTGTGTGAATTTTGTTAATTATTTTAGACCACAGGTGTCAAACTCAAGGCCCGGGGGGCCAGATTTAACCTGCTACCTCATTTTATATGGTTTGCAAAGACAAACCAAAATTGTTAGTTGTCTTCACTTTTAGTAATATTGAGATATTGCGAGTATATTTATAATTGCTCTTTTAGAAATATGTCTTTTTACTGGCTTCTGAATTACAAAATATCGGTGACACAAAGACAATTTTCACGTATGTTTTTTCGATATTTTTGAGCAGCTGTGCTAACCTTGGGTGGACTTGAACAATGTTGCTTCCCTTCGTCACTGTTCTTGAACTGTTTACTCTTTTTTGTACTTTGTTTGTCAGTTCTATATGATTATAAAGCACTGTTTGGCCACTAATTATACGATAAAACGGCATAGTTTTTTTTAAAGGGATAATCAGAATCAGTATCTGTTTTTTGTTTTTTTGGGCCAATTAAATCACATAAAGATAAGTTTTATTCGCTAAACTAAACTCAAATGATAATGTCTTTCAAAGGTCTTGACTTTAACTACTAGTAATATTTCATATCTTCACTTTCCTAAAATAATGGCCTATTTTTTTTTTAACCCCCTTTATTTCCCCAAAACATGAAAAATTTAACCGAATACTGAATATATTAAATTCATTTAATTGCATTAATTTCAGGGGCAGAATTGAATGATCATTTAACTAAGGATTAGCCTAGTTCTTTTTTAATCACTTTCTGATCTTAAGTAGCCCCTTTTTTCCTTTTTTTCTTTTTTTGATAATCTACATTTCTCCAACTAAGACCCCTAACCCAGTTTACCTTCTTCTTTTCCTTTCAGGGGTCGCCACAGCGAATCAGTTGCCTCAATCTAACCCTGTTCTCTGCATCCTCTGCTCTCACACCAACTACCTTCATGTCCTCTTTAACTACATCCATAAACCTCCTCTTTGGTCTTCCTCTAGACCTTCTGCCTGGCAATTGGAAACTCAGCATCCTTCTGCCAATATACTCACTATCTCTCCTCTGGACATGTCAAACCATTTCAGTCTGGCCTCTCTGACTTTATCTCCAAAGCCTCTAACATGTGCTGTCCCTCTGATGTACTCGGTCCTGATTCTATCCATCCTGGTCACTCCCAAAGATCAGCATCTTCATCTCTGCCACCTCCAGCTCTGCCTCCTGTCTTTTCCTCAGTGGCACTGTCTTCATACCAAACAACATCACTGGTCTCACCACAGTTTTATAAACCTTTTCTTTCATTTGAGCTGAAACTCTTTTATCACACATCACACCTGACACTTTTCTCCACGTTGCAGTTACACTCTCACCTACCACTACTTTGCAGTCGCTGATCTCCTTCAGGTTACACCGTCTACACAAGATGTGGTCTACATTTGTACTTCTACCTCCACTCTTGCATCACACCCCATGTTCCTGCCTCTTCTGGAAGAAAGTATTCACGGCAGCCATTTCCATTCTTTTTGCAAAGTCAACCACCATCTGTCCTTCTGCGTTCCTCCCTGGATACCAAACTTGCCCATCACCTCCTCATCACCTCTGTTTCCTGCACCAACGGGTCCATTGAAGTCTGCACCAATGACAACTCTCTCACTTCTAGAGATGCATAACATTGACCATCACACCTTCGATTCCTAGGTTCAAGCTCATCACTCTATCTGACACTCTTTTTACCTCCAGGACATTCTTAACAAACTCCTCCTTCACTATAACTCCATTTCTCTTCCTATCTACACCACGTCGGATGCCCTTCCTGAATCCTGACACAACCCTCAGTATTTATCCGGCGCAAGAAGACACTGGCTTGTTCCCCTTTGTGGCTACATTCCAGTTTACCTTACTGAAGTATTCAGAATAAAACCAAATCACACATAATGTGTTCTGCCAAAATTAGGGTGTCTATACCTAATGTGTATGAAAAATGTACAAGGATTTTGTGCCAGCTCTACCTGGTGCATTTTCACAGAGCAGCTGGGACAAGGTTGCTTGAAAAAACATCATTTTTAAATGGATGAATGAATCTATTTTTATCAAGCAGCCATGGCTCTTTGAACAGGCAGCAGTGATGAGATGACAAATACTGTCTCATTCATGTGATTGAGAAAGATGGGTATTATAGCTCATATACGTTTTAGTCCATTGTACTGTATATGTTATGTGTGTGAGCGTGTGTAGGTGCACAAGTATGAGTGAAGAACAAAATGTAGAATATAAATAAGTGTATTGGAAGAATATGCATCACATGCCTTTCATTCCCATATACATATTTATTTATTTATAGTTTATACACCAAGATAAATGTATACATAGTATACAATTCAATACAACAGAAATAATATCTTCAGTAAATAGATTAAAGGGAAAACAAACTGCACATTGCCATCTTTTAGATGCTACGATATGTCTCCTTGAATCTATACAGTCAAGGTGAAAATGGGCTCTTTGAAACTTTCTGTGCGATTGA
This sequence comes from Vanacampus margaritifer, assembly GCF_051991255.1. Lineage (NCBI taxonomy): Eukaryota > Metazoa > Chordata > Actinopteri > Syngnathiformes > Syngnathidae > Vanacampus > Vanacampus margaritifer. The sequence goes on along the minus strand of NC_135436.1, from coordinate 8,499,469 downwards.
CACAAGTCATGGAGACACAGTAAGGATTTTACATAAGCACCAATATCCCCAGTGAAATGTAAACAGTACTTAAAAAAACAAAAACAAACAATGATGACATGGAATGTAAAAGCAATAAGGATAATATAACTGCAATAATATAACTTAATGGAATTGAGTGTTGTTTAAGGTTCATTCAAATTAATGCATCAACATGGCTTTGCATTTTCAGCATTGTAATTACAGCAGGCTTTTGAAACTAAGTAACATCAACATGATTTAGCAATGTGCAGATGATTTTAATGTATTTAATCACTCAGCTAATGACAAGGAAGTACATGAAGTAGATTTTAAAATATACACTAGACTGCATTACAACTGATAACCACACCTTCAAATTGGTTCTGAGGTGGTTCTTGTTGCACTTTGAGATTACTGAGACCCAGATTAAGGTCACCAAGGTCATCACTTGTTGGTGGCACAGAAAAAAAAAACTTAGGTCAACTTGCTCATTTTTCAATGGACACAGACTGCCTTAAACAGCCCGCATTGACTGCTGGCCCTTTGCCACCGAATAGTTACACTTTGACTCAAACTACGCATTTCTCAACTCGTTAATTTTAATTATTCAAATAACGTGATTGATTGCAAGAAAATTTTAATTACCCTGTTCTTGTCACATTGACTGCACCTTTGTTTTATTTTACATTGAAAGGTGTCTTTTCCACAACATGGTTAACTTCAGGTGGCATAATATTGTTCACTGTCATTGGGTCCACTTCACATATACATGGAATGGATACACTCAGATGTGGATAAAAGTCTGACATCTAAAATCTGATCAGTATCCTGTCAATGTGAGGCTGATGTCACTGAAATACACCAATTGAAGAAGTATGTGCTGGCCTCTACACAAAACATTAACCAAAAAAAATGCCCAATGTAAATTAAAACTATCGCAAAATTAGAAAGCGTTAGTGTAAATGCAATACATTTGTGGTGTGTGGACCAGCTCAGTCGCTGAGTGGACCAGCTCAGTGTCTGCTCTGAGATTGGGAGTTTTCAAAAACTGTAAAAATGAGACCCATTTGCTTCCCTGCTTGTCACTCAGCATTAAGGGTTGGAATTGGGGTGTCAGATTACCAAATGATTCCCCAGCACGGCCCCTGCTGCCGCTCACCCCTCCCACAGGGAATGGGTCAAATGCGGAGAATGAATTTCGCTCCACTTAGGTTGGTGTGACAATCAGTGGTACTATAACTTCAACCTTTAAATAAGGAAAACAATGCAGAGGTTATCTGCATTTATTTAACTCAATGATGGGAAAAGTTAGAGTCTGGCTAAATAAATAGAATGCGTGTGTAATTGTTTGCATGTATTTTGGGTTATTTCAGGTATTCGGTAAATGTAAATTGTGATAATGTAGATGCGTAATTTGAAAAGACATTAAATAATCAGTTAAAAGAATCTGATATAGACACTAAATCAGAATTGGACACTTACTGTAAATCTAGCCTAAGATAATTGCTCTGTAGCCAAGAACACTCAAACATAATACATAGAAACATACATTTCAGTAAAATATTTCCATTACAGTACTGCATTTCACATTTCCATAAGTTTCTTCGCTAAAATAAGTGGGAAAACAGTCATTTCACAGGTAATGCACGTTACGGTGCAAATAACAGCACAGGGTTCAAGCAGAGTCTCTAAATCTTATTGGTTAGCTTGAACTTTGGTTGTTTTCTGCTCGACATCCTCTCATGCATGCTAGGTACCACTTGTGAATACAGAGGCATATTTCACGTGCCACAAGAGATAGACTTACATTCAGAGGTGGCAAATCCAGGTCCAGAAAGAAAAACCCTGCCACGGGCCTAGTGCTACCTAGCTAGCTCCCTAGCAGGTAAACAAGCACCATTGGTACTAGCAAGCTAGCTAGCTTCCTAGCAGATAAAACGAGCAACATGGCAGCTACCTAACTAGCACCTGTGGCTAAAGCCAAACTGTCAGGGTTTTTACTTTCTGGCCCTTGATTTGGCACCTCTGCTTACTTAAGTCCAACCTGCCTCAATTGGTTTGACAGTTGATTTCTCTCTTGTAAACGGAAGGTCTGAGGAAGACCCTTTCCGTTGTCGGTGACTTTGTTTTGTTGGTCTTACACCCTGTCAGCTGCAGTCAGTGTCTACAGTGAGTGTATTTTCAACCAACAAAAGCCACTGAGTTACAACCACAATTATGTGGCATGTGTCGAATGCCATCTGGGTCAATCTTAACATAGTCTCAGATAGCAGATATCCAGTTCCTGAGGCTTCCTTTTTCCGGTGCAGTGGTCTCTCGGCAGATTAAGACCATTCTCTGTCATACAGCGCACTGACCGCCGTTTAAAGCCCCTGCCGCAGGACTTGGAACAGTGAGACCAGGCCCCGACATCCCACATGGGACACGGATCTCCACACGCTCTCAGAGAAACGGGCCTGTCAGCACTGTTACAGCCGAAGGCCGGATTCCCCTCCATGTTCTGACAGAGCACCAATCTCTTCTGCAGGCCGCTCCCGCAAGTCACTGTGCATGAATTCCAGCTTCCACTTACCCAATGCTTGCCTGGCTGCTTCCCCATCATCTTCTTTTTGGCTTCTACTTTGTTGCCATTCAATAAGACATTATTGTGTGATGCGAGAATCTTCTCTTCTTTCCGCAAAATATTTTCCTCTTTACTCTCTTTGGCAAGATAGTAGGAGAAGCGCACCCGGGGAGGGGTCATCTTCCCTACAGAGAGCACCTCCACCGTCAGTGCCTCTTGCAGCGGCCTTGTGGACTGAAGAATCTCCACAGATGTTGAAGTGCCACTGTAGCGCAACAGGCTGCCCTTCACCATCAGATCGCGCTCCGCAGCTGACACCACATAGTTGCCATTCAGCAGGTATTTCCCGTGCCTGTTCTTAACTGCTAGGTAGTTTTCGTCACTGACGATTCCTCGGTAGCCCCGCTGGCGGATGTCGATGTTTGATGCACCAACAGGCAGCGTCACCACAAAGTTATAGCCATGACTGGAAAAGGGCAGAGATGTAAAAGTGAGTTGAATTCAAATTAAACAAACAAACAAGTACATAAAACAAACAATTATCTGACATTTTTGGCAATTTTAAAACACATTATGGTCATTTTCTGCCTCTCTTTTAAATTTTTTTTTAAATTTTTTTTTTTTTACATTTTATAGCTATTTTATTTTATATTTTTTACACTTGTTTCTGCCTTTTTTGCTGTAAATTTTCTGACATTTTGGGCAATTTTGTGAAAGTTTTATGGTCGTTTTTTGGGGGTCAGGGGGATTTCTTATGTTTTTGGACATTTTATAGTTACGTGTTGAATGTTTTCTTTTCTACCTTTAAAAAAAAATTCTTACAAAGATTTGTATGGAAAATTTCTGACTTCTTTTGTTTTTGGAACATTTTATGGTTACTTTTTGAACAGTTTCTTTCCTGCCTTCTGACTTTTTGTGTACATTATAAGGTAATATTCTGCTTTTCCTCTTCCTTTTTGGACATTTTATGGTCACATTTTTTTAAAGAAATTTTTTCATCTACTCTTCGTGTCTCTTTCTGACAACTTACAAATTTGGATGTTTTATTTTAATCAAAATCATTCATTCATTTAATGAATATTTTATCTAAAAATTAAAATAAATATGTAAAAAAGCAACAACAACTAATTTCTCCTAAATACAGCAAGCCACAGGAGAGGGACTAAAGAGCCACATGTGGCTCCAGAGCCGTTGGGTTACATATGCGTGCCTCTTAAAGTGTTAAACTAATATCCAGAAACCTTTGAACAGTATATGGAATGGATGATAAAATAAACCATAACATTCTTGTGTGGTTTCGGGTCGCAGATTAGGATTATTTTTTCTTTGTTTCAGCATCAATCCGCAGAAAATGGCAACACAGACTTCTTGTAAATGTGTTGTTTATCATTTCCCAAACAGAACCTTTGATTCTTCAATCCCCATGTTAAGTCATTATACCATTAAAGGTATAATGACATTTTTTCCTGAGGGTGTACAACGCCTTTAATCAATAATGTAAGCACTGTAACAATAATGTTTAGGCTGCTAGTTATTTCTAAAAGTAGGTCTATTGTTTTAACGTGTTATCTTATTTAGACATAGTTTCTCAAACATGCAGACAAATCACACATAAACTACATACATGGGTTTTGTGAACATTCCGGAAACCTTCTTACAGCCCTGGTTGTCACCGCCACACACATTGCATTTGTCAAATTTTTTCTTCGAGTCGATCTTCCCATCGCAGCCTGCATTGATGCATCGCCCCTGAATGCATACAGCAGTGGAGTCTGGTGAACAGGGCGTCCCATCAACAACCTGCACGGTACAAATATTGAATCATTAAAAACAAAATAAATGAGGACTATATAAATTAAAGCGTTAACTCCGGAGATGAATTTAAATTCATTAAAGATTAACACTACTCTTTAATGAACTAGAATAAATTCATTAAAAATTACTACAGTCAGATTCAGATGTATTGTCATTACAAGTGCAATGAAACAGTAAAGTGCAGGCCATTCAGTGCAAAGACAAAAATACAATAATTTTAAAACTATAAGAAAAATAAATGAAAAAAACTGAGAAAAAAAACAAGATTATAATCAGAATTAAAATTGGATCAAAAAAGGCACATTATATTCCACAACACGCCCAACTCAGTGTGCAGCCAAATTTGAAGGAGTCACTGGCAGGAAGATGAATAAACATAGACTATATGCAGTTTTACATTCCGATTTACTTGCTTAATGCTTGTTGGAGAAATCTGAAGTGATTTGCGCACTTTGCAGAGCCAAATTCAAATAGCATATTATTTGTACTTTTTCTTTTTTTCTTTTTTTTTTTTACTTGTATTTGACTCTATATATACTATCTATTTTATTATTGTACATTAATTCCAAAATTTTACTGAAGTAAATATCTGTTACAACCTTAAACATTGCTATTAATTACGGAATATAGCGCGATTAATTGGTTAAAATTTTTAATTGACAGCTTTAAAATAAATATATGGAAAAAGCTAAACTTTTTTGTGTAACTTTACACACAAAATTACAATTCCAGACATACCCATACCCAACCTGCAACAGCAACAAATTACGCATAGACACACCACCACCTATTAAAATAACCCTAAAAGTTGACTTTATACACATTGAGAACAAAGTTGTAACATTTTAGCATGGTAGGGCTGCAAACATTTACCTGGGAGTCCAATTTATTTATTTATATAGTTTGTTACTTAAGGGCCAGATATGGACATGCATTTCTGAAAAGTGTTCTGCTTTAAAATAACACGCCATTTATGAGTTGTCTGTTAATTTGTATTTTTTTTAGTTTTTCTTCGAGATTAAAAATGCTGAAAAACTATACCTTTGGGGCAAGGACATAGAAGTAACCAGTCCCGTTGGCTCGACAGATGAGCTTGCATTTGTCCTTGGGGGATATGCCAGAATATTTAGGAACCCAGACCACTGACGAGCCCAGTCTGTTGGTATTCAGGTTTATGCCATTGAACGCCTCACACTGCTCTTCACGGAAACTCTTCTCTAAAGTGCAAAAAAAAAAAGTTTAAGATTATAATGGAAATCACTTGAAAAACAATGAATGTCCAGACAAAACTTTGTACCTGCATCAAGACAAGGGTTGAGGTTGCAGGAGCGATATTTAATGCGAAGACCGTAGCAGTATTTGCCTCCGTTCTCTGGGACTGGGTTGTTACACTCTCTCCTGGCCAGCTGGACACCAACACCACACGTTCTGGAACAATCTCCAAATGAGCCCCACTTCCCCCATCGACCATCCACCTGGTACAAAAAAAAAAGTATAAATAGGTACCACCACTCCATATGGAACATCCCTGAGACATTTTAAATGTGATGGCCACCCTTTGCTGACCTTCAGCCTGGCATTTATTATAACCCTGTTGCCTAGGCTTACCTTGAGCAGATACGGGGATTGATGTAGGTGAAATGCTACCAAGTCTAAAGCTTGTTATAATTGGACTGGTCAATGAGGTGTGAAAAATGAGATGATGTAATATTTCAGTCAATAGAGCCACAAATGTCTTGCTATAAAGATGAAATTTTCCTTTACATAAACAGTATATCACACCTTGATGTGCATGGTGGTGTTCTTCTCAGTGCAAGCCCCTTGGTAACACACTCTGCCGGTGCCACAGCTGGTGCCATCTGCCCAGGGAAAGTGTCTCGTTTGACAGACCAGCTGTCCACGGGCCTTCCCCGTGCACCACAGTTTGGAGCAGGGCTGCATGTAGGGGCAAGGCTTTGAGCCATCCCCAAAAGCCAGTTCACACTGACTGTGAAGACTGTAACTGGAGCCGGGCAGGTTATCTGGAAGAGACAGTTGCCTCTGGGGCTGATCCAGCAAACAGTCTCCTGCAACAACAAAAATACAGCCGGAAAAACAATCAACTTCATTCCGCTTTATTGATACAAAAAACATCCATCCATCCATTTCTTTAACCGCTTATCCTGTTCAGTTTGCTGAAGAACTGGAGCATATTAACAGCTAAGTTTGGTGCAAAAGGTAGACTATATGCTGGCCTGTCAATCACATATACTTGTAGAGACAGACAACTATTCACACTTAGATTCACACCATGCAGCACCATCAGCTACTTCAATTGTTAACATGTTTTCATAATAACAAATAACGCGAGAGTACGTTTTGAAGATATATTGTGCAGTATACTGTATTATACAGCACTGTAAAATATTGTAGCTGGACTAATAATCTTAGGCTGTGCAAATGACCTGTCATGGTAAACTTTATAAGAGCTTGCTGGCTATGCAGCAAATAAAGGGGTCAAGAAGATAAATCATGGTGTTTTATTGTCATTTACACAGACCGTTACAAGAGTTGGCACTTGGACAAAATTGCTAGAAAGAAGCTGCATAGGAAAAAGAAAACGACAAATATTCTTCTTTTCATTTTCTGTATCACCAATGACTTTTTACTTTCTCAGAGAATAGGATTTAATGCTATCAGCTAATAAATCTCGAAAAGTATACCAAGAGAGGACCTTTGTATGAAGAAGTCTGGAGTGGCAGAGAAGTATGTTAGGATTGCAAAGTTGGAAATTTTCCCGAACTCAAAGATCTAAAACTTCTTCCACATACACATTATCACCGTTTCTCTCAAATATTGTTTACAAACCACAAACATGTGATAGTGAGCAGTTCTCCTTTGCCAAGATAATCCATCCCACCTCACAGGTGTGCCATATCAAGATGCTGATTAGACACCATGATTAGTGCACAGGTGTGCCTTAGACTGCCCACAATAAAAGGCCACTCTGAAAGGTGCAGTTTTGTGTTATTGGGGGCATAAACCTGATTGTTACTGACTGGTTTTCGGAGTCCCCATCCCACCCACCTGCCCCAATAAAACTAAATTACACCTTTCAGAGTGGCCTTTTATTGCGGGCAGTCGAAGGCACGCCGGTACTTGAGAGAAATTGTGATATTGTGTATGTGCAAGACGTTTTAGATCTTTGAGTTCATTTAATAAAAAAATGGGAGCAAAAACAAAAGTGTTGCGTTTATATTTTTGTTGAGTATATATATCGTAGCAAATTTTGAATATGTCCAAACTTTGATGCCAACTAGAAAAAACTGACTGCGTTTGTCTGATGAACATCTTGGCAACCTTTTGCAACCTTGAACAAATCCTGATGAAAAAACAACACGCACACCGTCGCAAGCCTTCATCCCTCAGTGAGGTACAGACTTAAAAACAGTGCTTGTGATTGAGGAGTGTACTTATATATAGTTGTTTATTTTCCCCAACTGTATTTAAATTCCCTGTTGTGGGCCAATCTTCAAATTTTTTATATGTTTATATGTTGTAATGGAAAAGCATTGCGGTGTGGTACCCGGACGCGCGGTGGAGTGTGTTGCCGAGCTGTTTGGGGCTCATGGAAAAGTGGCATAATAATAAAGAAATGATAAAGACAAATAATAATAGAAGGGTGGAAACATACACTGAAAAGGAGAGGAATGAAGATTCGATTTTAAATGCACAGGGTCAACAGTCCAGAGCATCCCTAACCCTAAAAGAAAAAATATTTATAGAGGTTAGAAAAGGTCGTGGACAGTGAGTGAGTTATGTGATAAGCGGGTCTCTAGTAGGACTCGGAGTCAAGTGAGAGAAACCAGATCTAGGTTGGGACATGCTCAGAGGAGAGATATTGGTAGAAAGATTATGATGATAAAGTTCCAGCAAGACAGCTAGAAGAAGACCTGAGAGAAGGTTGATAGATGTCATGAGGCAAAACATGAGGATGCAGAATATAGATTTTGGTAGAATAGATGCGCAGGCATAATATTAAAATGAATAAAATTATTAAAAGAAACATGTTGTTCACCAGTTGGTTGTTAAGTGTGTTGATCAGCGAGTTCAATGGGTTTTATGAAGCTTCCAAAAGTACAAATACAGTTGTGCACCGTGTGCAATTTTGTGTGATGTCTTGAAAGCCAAGAGGAGTTGCAGACTATCTGATATTTCTCTCATGATCATTTCATCACATGATCATGAAGGATGGCTTTCACATTACATCTACGTTACTGAAAAAACACATGCGGATCGTATCGGTCTTAAAGGGAAACATGCCTCTATCTTATCTTCCATTTCTGAAATTTGTGTTTGTCCCCTCATTTTCCATGAAAACTGGTGGGCGTGACTGCTCAACTGAAAGATGATGTGAGTCTTTTGGTTTCTCATGCCTGCCATCTTCAACCAGGGCCGGGTTTCCTGTATAAGATGCTCATAGCTTTCGCTTTATGGAACTGTTCGACTAGATAGAGCGAGTTACGCCACAATTTGTGAATGGATTCTGCAAGCTTGGGCTAATTGTGTCTGCTTGCACTAATGTTGGAGCTTTCGCAAAAGCCGGCGTCATTTCTGAGGAGCCACACGGTAACGAGACTGACTCTGACAATACTACAATGGCGAGAGGGAACCTGGCCTGTTTGATGGAGAACTTGCCCAGCTGTTCCTTTCAGATACAGAAGATGAGGACTTTGAGGGATTTGTGGATGAGGATTGATCAAAAGCATCGTGAGTACATTGTTAAATACTTCAAGTACAACCGAACTCACTGTTTACATTGTTAAATATTTCAATAAAGTACAACCAAACTCAGTTTTGCTCCACTGCCTTTTTAAAAACATCCGCTAGCAAGTGAAAGCATGCTACCATATGTTTTGAGCTAGCGTATGTTCAACCGCGCCTGCGCCCAATAGCCCTTATGTGTGTGTTAAATACAGAATCAGCACCCGTAACTGAGACTGCGCCTTTTAATACGGTGCGCCGTATAGTTGTGAAAATACGGTACATCTGGGACTCGTCACCAGACAGATCACAGACTGACAACCATTCGCACTTTCATTCACACCACCACTGAGTGGGAATTGGACCAATGAATCGACGACGACTGATTTTTTTTCTTCTGTTTTTAAACCTTGTTTTCTTTATAGTTTACTGAAGTTATTGCAGTTGACGTTAATCTAGCCATTGACTTTGACATTGTCTTTTTTAAAGATCTACAAATAGATCACAACCAGCTGATAGCATAGCACCTAAATAGAATCTGTGGTCCTTCTGAATCAAGAAGCATCCACAGGAAGGGTTCACTAACCATGACCTCGATCCAGAAATTCAGTGATGATGGCTGCACTGCACACAGACCAGGGACGACTCCTGTCGATCTGAATAAGGGTTGGGGACATCATGTGGTTGTCTTTTAGTTTCCCAAAGACCTCCTCACATGCCTTCACATTGTCATGGGGCATGTTGAAGACATGACCTAAGAGGATATCGTGGGAAGGGAAAACCAAAAAAAAAGATCACATCTTAGTTGAAGTATTTTTGTGTTCAGTTTATTGAAAACAAGATAATCTCTTATTGGAAACACTATGTACTGTTACGTTTCTAGAATCATTACTGACGCACATGAAAACTTTTTTTTTAAGGCTTTGCCTGATATCAATTCATTGTGTATGGAGAAGGCAGAGCAGACTAAAATTGGACTGATTTGAAGCTGATGTCATAGCATGCAGGAATGCAGCTATGCATGGGAATATAAAGCATGGCATACATCCATGTGCTTAACCAGGCCTGACAGGGGAATTCAGTTCCCAAGGAAACTATTTCTTTCCCGTAATATGAACATGAAGAACCTTCCAAAAAAAAAAAATTAACTGTGATTTCAGCATGATCAATTATGAGACAAGCATGTTTTCGGAAAATGTTTAACTACTGATTACATTGTATATACTGTATGAGAGGAATGTAATACAATGCCTCTCCGGGGGAGTTATTAGCTGGTTTTGGACACGGCTACAGCTAACCTTATAATTGAGCCCAGGGATCAACAACCTTTTTGAAACTGAGAGCTACTTCATCTGTACTGATAACGCAGAGAGCTACCAGTCTCATACACACTCCTGAAATAACAAAAATTGCTTTTTTTTGTTGTTTTTTTTGTTTCTCTCCATGAACACACTATGGTTTGGTCATGCACTACAGTACTGACCTTTCAACTATACATATATGTTTTAAATATTGTCGTTTCCGAATTTACACCGGGGTTCGTGCCTTTTTTTGTAAGAAAAGCAATAAACAAATAAGTAATAGCAACACGAAAAAGATTTAGACTATCTCACTGGTGAGGTATTTTTCCAACAGACCGGTGGGCTACTCAAGTAGTCTACCTGCACACCAGGTTGGTGACCCCTGATTTAGCCACTGAGAACTGAGTGGGCTATCTCCTTATTTGTCATTTCAATGCTTAGCGCATAAGTAAATATTGAACGTGTATATCTAAGTCGCTTTCCCCCCAAACGTTGCCAGTGTGTTACTTAATGTGTTTGTGTTATAAAGGGTCGCAAAATATCTCTACAGTCCCACTTTTTAGCATTGTTTTTTTCAGACCGTTTTTTTAAAGACCCATCCTTTGTCACCACTGCACCATGTCAGGTTTTTTTCATTGCTTCATTCATTGGTAAGTTATTGCAGTGCTATGATGTCCCATTTTTAGCATAGCTAACATGGCTAATGCCAGAGATCAACCATCGTTGCATACAATGTGATGTACATGGAATAAAAATCAATCATGCAGTAAATACAGATAAAACAAAATAACATAAAATAAATAAATTAACTCCTTCGGACCCATAAATGATTGCAGTAGACATGACATATTTGTGTGTCCGAACCAATAAAACGCATATTTTGGATGATGTCAACGCTTCTGCTTCATGATTGGATCCTAGCTAACCAACATGTTACAGCCATATTATCCTGACGTCCACCATAACAAATAAAAACATGAGATAACCCCGCAATTTTTTTCCCCATGTTGTTTTTATGTGGGAAAAGAGTCCAAATCAGCACACACAAAAATTGCCCAGCAGAAAAATTGCGAGTCTGAAGGGGTTACTAAATATTATAAGTTTGTAAGTAAATAAGTAAATACAATTAATAATAAATTATTAACACAAGAGGTGGGTAAGTAAATAATACAATAATACAATAATATGTTATGTAATAATACAAAAATACAGCAGACACCATAAAAAACTAAAGCTGAGTAAATTTAACTCTATTTAGAGTGAGACCAAATAAACTCAGTTTTAGAGTAATATTTACACTTGGAAGAGAGTGAAAGAAAGGATTGAATAAAAAAATTAAAGTCACTCAAGGGTTAAGGAAAAAACTCATGACCTTCAGTTTGGGAGACAGCTGATCTACTCCCTGAGCCACGCAGCTCTGCTGTATGTTAGTATATAACTTGTGTTAGCTGTAATCTTCCTAACTCCAAAAACATAGTTTTTGGTCTGCTCTTGGAAGTAAGAAAACTGTAGGAGGGGCATAGCTCAGGTGGTAGTGTGACAGTCTCCCAAGCTGAAAGTTGTGATTTTGTTCCTCAACCCTAGAGTGACTTTTAGACTAAATTCACACTGCAGGTCCTAATGCTCAATTCCGATTTTTTGGGTGAAATCTGATTTTTTTTTTTCGTAAGTGGTCACATTACCTATTAATTGCGACCTCAGTCTCTCTGCTGTGTCGACGTAATGCGTCCCCAAAGTGACCCGCATGCGAGAAAAAGATACAACGTCACTCACAACGCTGTGTTTGCGGAAGTAAATACGTATGGTCCAGCATGTCAGGGCCACAGACTTTTATAAGTCCGTCGTCGGGGCTCATATTTTTACCATCTCATATCTGCAGAGGAGTGATGCAGGAGGAGGTATAAATAAAATTTTGTGAAAATTAGGCGAGCCTGCATCGCCTCATCTCACGGAGACCTCTCCTTTTTTCCCCTCCTTAATGATGAAATAATTGCAGCGCGTAACAAATGAGCCGTCTGCGTGGCTAAATTACTAATATCACCACCACAAATGTCGTCTTTATAGGCTACTTCATGTTTTAAGTGGGATTAAACAAAAGTCAAATATAAAGCCACAACTGTTACTCGAAACAATTTTGCTGATTCACATGTGTCTCCCGAGCCGTGCGGACCTTGTGGATGCGTCAAGCATAAATCAAGTTTAATGCCCCTGCCGGAGCGGAGCGCATATTGGACTTTAGATGACGTTGAGGTCAGATATATGCAACCTGGCTGTTCAGACTACGGTCGCATTGCAAAAATTCGTATACATATCCGATCTAGAACCACATATAAAAGTGACCCAAGTTGGATAGGAAAAAAACGGAAATGAGCATTTGGGCAAAAAAATCCGATCTGGGTCGCATTTGCCTCCAGTGTGAGCGTAGCCTTGTTTATTTTTTTCACTTCTTCATTTTACTCTCTTCCAAGTGTAAATATGAGCATACTCTAACTGATTCTAGTTGGTTCCACTCCAAATAGAGTCAAATTTACTCTACAGAAATTACTGTGTAGAGATGTGTTTTAAGACGGGTTTTAAGTGGATACAGCGGGACATTGCCTAATATTTAGCGGAAGGTTTTTCCAAACGAAGGGACCAGCAACTGAAAAGGCTCGATCCCCTCTGAACCCGCGCTTAGTCATTGGTACCTCCAGTCGTGTCTGGTCCCCTGACCTGAGGCACCGGGCTGGTGCGTAGTGGTGAAGGAGCTCGGAGAGTTAATGTGGGGCAAGACCATTTAGACATTTGAAGACAAATAGAAGAATCTTAAAATGAACTCTAAATTTCACGGGCAGCCAGTAGGCCAGAATTGGGGTCATGTGCTCCAGGTCCAGATATGAAAAACTCTGCCACAGTTTGTTTTAGCCACAGGTGCTTTTCTCAACCAGCAGGTAAACAAGCTCCCATTACCAGTTGACAAGAAGCACTTGTGGCTAAAGCTAAACTGTGGCCGGGTTTTTTACTTCCTGGAACTGGATTTGCCACCACTGACTATCGCCAGCCACATTCTCGTGTTCAACATCTCACCAAGTTCATGGGCTGTTGTAAATGCTGACGGTAGGCCATCATCTTCAATGACAGAGCAACTCCTCTTGGGGTCACACATGGTCCCAACATCAGCCATCCCCAGCGTATCACAGGTTGTGGCCCCACAAAGATCCTGGTTGGTAAGAGTTTATTAGGAAAATATTTGCTTGAAGAGGGGACCAGAAGTTTACTCACACTTTGTTTTGCTTATCTGAGCCATGACGATGACAGACACTAATACAAGGCGCATGCTCTGTACTGTATTTGTTGTCAATTTACTGCGTGTTGACGTATGCGCTCAAGCAAGATTGACTCTTAGTTAAAGAGGCAATAACAGAGCATGAGGAAAGAATACATACACTTAGCCAACATATGCTCATGTACAGTAATTATAGTCTGTCGTCAACAATTGGTTAATCGGCCAGGAATGTATTTTGTTATTGTGGGTGAAGTAGGGTTTGGCAGCTTTCCTTTTCTTGACTCCTTTACAAGTTATGGGTGAACTTAAATTTGTCTTTTGCTCATTTGTGGTAAACCACTGGGTTGGACCGAGGTTATGTTGGATCGTTTAAGGAATTAAATCAACTGGCAGATGCCTGAATGAAGTTGTAGGCTATCTTACTTAATTTAGGTTGCCTATAGGGGGAAGCATCGACAACGCATTTTATTTTAACTTCGGTTCTGCTTTTCACTTATTGGCAGTTTGATATTTGATATGTGACATTCTTTTCACTCTTGGCGGACAACTGCTCTCTACTGAGTGACATTGTAGTGGAATATGCTTCTTATGGCATTGCTAAAACAATTACAAGTTGTAGTTAAAAAGGGAAGTCAACCCCCCGACCTCCCAACCAAAAAAGAATAATTCTTGACAATAATACGTTCCATGCAGCCCCACTAGTATAATTATAGCATTCTAGTTAATAGTTGAAGTAGTTAGTTGAATGAGTTAAGCAGCAAAATCCAGCAGTTTTTATCAATATCAGAAGACGGCCATTTTGCCAATTGCTGTTGAGTGAAAATGACCTCACAGTTGCTCACGTCTCAGGTAACAACCAATCACAACTCGGCTTCAGAAAACAGGTGAGCTGTGATGGGTCATTGCCTAAGCACTGAGCAACTGTGATGTCATCTTAAGTAGACAGCCAATGTGAAAATTTCCGCCCCTGAGATTGATAAAAACGGCTGGATTTTGCTTCATAACTCATATTCCCCATATGTAATATCAATCAGAATGTCATGTTTAGACTAGTGAGGTCACATATAACATGTTATTGTCAAGAAATGTTTAGGTCGACTTCCCCTTTAAGCACAGGTATGATATAAAAGTGAGACAAGTTAGCATGTGTTTTTTTCTGTGACGTAATGATAACATTCTTAAAGGGTTTCATGCTTGCTCTGTGGTCTGGCAGCAATGTTCAGTGTTGGTTTGTGTGCCGGGTGTTCAATCTGCACAGATGTACCCAAAAATATCAAATTTTAAGTGAACTGTTTGTACCACAGTCACAAGCAATTGTAATTTTGAATTTTACCAGTAAACCCGATTTGCCAAATTTGTAAGTGACATTTCAAGTGAAGTCTCACAAAACATATTTTCATTGAAATATGCCATAATATTGAAAATTGAGTTTTTATGAGACAACAAAGTAAGACATTTGTTTATGTAAATGAAGACAGGCTTTTAATGAAATAAACACGTTTTCAGTAATAATATCTCCACATTGGGTGTTTCATAGTGGATCACCAAATGACACACACAACACATATAGATTGTGCTTTTTTCTTACCTGTTTGGTGAAGAGAATTGCAGTGTCCCAGTACTCAGGATGCTTGTCGCTGTGTTTATTTAACTTCTTCTGCCAAGAGCAGAAATTGCGTAGAGTTAGGGCAGCATTACTGGTAACCTTTGGCCCCCTGTCATCTTCCTTTAGTACCACAAAGCCCACAACCACTATATTGATGGAGTTTAAGATGCTGGGGTGCTTGTACAGCTTGGCGGCCACCGACATGAGTGTCAGCAGGTAATGTTTCAGCTCATCCCCGTGAAATGAATCCATGGATGGATCTGCCACCACCAGCACCTCCACAAACCTGGGAATGGAGGTAAATCTTTTGGACCTCCCCAGGCTTTCTAACACAGTTTCAGACGAGCTTCCTATCTCCATTTCACTCATGTACTTGTATTTTTCCAGCGACGTGTTGAAGTTCGAGTCAGGTGTCACTCCGCACCTGCTGGAGAAGTTGCCGAACAAAGGCGCAGAGCTTCTCCGGCGGTGGATGACGTGCGTCTTGGATGAAGCGTCCCCAGCCTCCGCTGCTCCATCTTCACCTCTTGCGAGGCTGATGAAATACTCCACGCCGTTCGCATAAAACCCCCCGTTGAGACCTTTGCACAAACTCAGCGCTGCAAACGAGTCCGGCTGTGAGTTGACGTGACCGGAGTAAAAGCATTTCCGGAGGTCTGCAGGTGTTAATGCGTTGGGCTCAAAAGGGTTTACACTACCCGGTCCGAGAAAATTAGAATCCGGCTGCAGGTGGAGATAAAATTCCTGTTTGAACGCATTGATTCTAAAAGTGAAGCGTCTTTCATCCATCCGTGAATGTTTTTCATGCGCAAGGGGGTCCACTCGTAAAGGTTTGCAGAAGTCAGCTTCCATGCCGTGTGTAAATGGCACACAAAGAACCACTTTTACGCAAATGATCAAAGTGGAAGTAATAAGTACAGCCATAGCTCCTCTACTTCTTGCAAGTTACCCCTTTTAAGCCCGCTGATTTGCGTGTAATTTAGTGCACAGAAGCACGCTCTTAAAAAGAAAAATAAACTACAATTTGAATACGCTTTGCTCGTTAGCCATTATTTCGTCGATCTATCCACTGTGTGGCCATGCACTAAATCTCGAAGCATGCACATGCACTGATGACCTGTCAGCTGAAGGTGTGCGCATAAGAGAGAGAGTTGATTGTTCATGCATCTCGGTTTGTGCTGCAGACCGCAGCCACTTGTAACTCTCCAAATATTATTGTTGCTGTGCAGCATGTGTGACAGCAGCCAGAGCATCATCAGCCCTCCCACTTGCCCCCGCTTACGAGAGACCCGCCAAGACGGCTTCGAACGAGTTGTTCACTCAAATTGCATCCATCTACAACATAACTTCAAATCCAGGAAAACATAATAGCATGTTTATTCTTATAGTAATTTTCTCCTTTAATGCGGAAAAACACCTGTTAAATTGTATAAAATACCTTTAAACGTTTGGGAAAATTACAGAGTGTCTGAACTTCATAATTCAGCACTTTTTAAGACTTGCAATTTGATTATACAACACTATGTATTTGGCACTTTGTATGTTGTTTGTATGTAATTTTAACTTTCTCTGTTATCTTAGTTTATGGGGACTACAGATGGAAACTAGCATTGAGCTAAATCTGATGCAGCCATTTCTTAATGTTACTGCACACTGTCCTTTTAATAAACTAAACTCAAACTTAAAGAACTTGTATTTTCTTGCGTATCAATGTCTTTTAATGCTATGTTAATCTATTGTACGCTTCGATTGTCTAAGATAATAGGCAAAGAGCGACATCTGTTGGTGTTTTCAAAGAACGTGGTTTCTGCACAATGGTGCTCCTGTGGAAAATGTCTTGTAATATGGCGCCATCGGGTGGTATGCATTGCGACATACATTGTGACAACGCACAGTTTTGATTGTCAGAGGTAGTAACTTCCCCAACTAGCAGCCGTAGTGTTTTGACACGATATTGCATCATGCTTTCAGTTGGTTTTCATTTTATAGCCACATGAGAGGGGCACCAAATTGCCATAAAGGTGCAGCAAAATAATGCATGTATATAGTTTCAATAAAATTGAGCATTGCGGTGACTGTAATGGGAGAAATTTGCAGGATGGTTGAGGAGAGATCCATTGGACTGTAAATAACGTCATGAAAGAATAATAATGACGATGATGATGATGATAATAATAATAATAATAATTATTATCATATTATTATTACAATCTCCTTTGCATGTGCGCGTGGGTGCGTCAGATGTAATTGATTGAGATGGAACAAATAAAAAATCATGTCTGAAATGAAAAGCAATTGTACTCAGTTTTGCTTTCACAGTGGTCTCTGATGACCACAATTGCCCTGGACTTTGCGGTTGCCATTGTTTCTCTGCAATACAAGAATATAAGAATATACAATAGAATATATTAGGGTAGCAATAAGTTAGATTGGCCTCGGGGGTGGTCTTGTCTCGGTGGGGGCCTGTCACTTACACGCACGCACACGAACACACACAGGACTCTGAAATAACTACATAGAGTAGCGGGCACGCAAATATGCATAGCGCCCATGTCTGCCTATCCATTCAATTTACTGGGTTAATAATAGTTCTCCACAAGGGTAAGTGGAGGCTTATTCTCATCGGGTCCATTTTATCCAACAGTTTTTCGAGCACGAGTGGGAGGAGGATTTCCAGCAAGCAGATTATCAAAAATACACCCCACCGCCCCCTCGCCTCCTGTCTGGAGAAGAAGAGAACGTATAAATAGACCCGCTGTGTCCAGACTGCAGCGAGTGACGCTGGTGAGTGACACAACAGGGACCGAGCTCGGTTCGGAAACACTCACACACACTAGCATCACAAGTAGACACACTCTGACTAATTCTGCCGTTACAGGGCTAGAAACTTCAAGTAAGAAGAGTTTTGACTCCTAAACCCAGACGGGTTATCGAAGATTAGGGAATTTATATTGTGATAAATTCGCCTTAAAACCCAATTTGACTTGCAGAAGATGTGCCCCGTTGCTTGTTTGCTGCTTTTGTGCGTCTTCCATCCAACGCTCTCCACTTGGTTTGAATCCGAGGATGTTGTACCTGTTCGGATAAACGGAAGAGCCAGCGGTCGCTTTTGGAAAAGAAGCGAGGACCAGGCGAGAGTTATCCTCAGCGCATTTGGCAAAGAGTTGACCCTCAATCTTGTCCCAGACAACAGTTTCATCTCACCTTATTTTACCATACAGCGCCTGAGAGCCAAAGACGTCAGTGTTTTACGCAGCGCCTCAGGTGCGCAACTTTCTCCGGGTGCGGAGTTCTACAATTTAATCAACCAGACGGGTGAAAGTGAAGGACAGCTGAGAAATTGTTTTTATTCTGGGAACGTTGATCAAGATCGACACTCGCTTGTGGCTCTGAGCTTATGCTCCGGCGTCTATGGCTCCTTCATAACGGAGGGGACAGAGTACCTAATTGAACCCAAATTTCGAGGAGGCTTTGGGTCACACTCGGCTGAACAGCTGCATGTGATCAAGAGGCGGACATCGTCCAAAAGCCACGGTGTCCCTTTCCTATTCGATCACGCGGTCGAAACGAGTGGACTGGAGAAACACAAGTGGGAACGTTTTACGCGTGATGACAGTGACGCACAGAGGGAACCTCGCCGGAGACGCTTCGTTTCCGCGCCACGGTTCATAGAGACCCTGGCAGTGGCGGATTCAAGCATGACCCACTTCTATGGGGATGAAATAAAGGTCAGACACTCTCTCAAATGCACAGTATATATCATATTTATTTAGGCCATGTTTTTCTGATGAATTTGAGATTTTCCAGTATTTTTTTCCATATTAAACTGCAATTATGCTCAACCAAGTTATCAAAAAGTTGCATTGTTTAGATTAAGGGTTTAGACAAAAAACATTTTTTGGGAGGATGCTAAATACTGCTGCTCTGTTTAACATAGGCAACGAAAAAGGTCAGGCAACAAAAATGTGAGAGAGAAAAAACTGCTGAAACACATTCCTCAGAACTTGGTCATGATTTGGCAGCAGGACAGCAGCATCATGGAAGATACTTCCCATGATTCATAATGTAACTATGTAAAGTGCATTCCATGGGAAGCAATTGCAAAATGAATAGTGCATTTCCTGTTTGCATGAATCTTGACGTATGAACTGTTGTTTGCCAAATTATTGGCCTGTTATTGACCAAGATCCACAGATGTCAAACTCAACAGGGTTTAACACACCGGGTCATGTGGACAAGCATTAGACAGTAAACTGGGCTTGGGCTTGTCAAGACAAACAAGGTGTCACATCATCACAGGCAGAACAGCGTGGTAGTCTATACATAAAAACATACAACAAGGAAAAAAGAATATTCTCAGAGGAAATCACAGACTGTGCATGGCACAGAATATTGAGTGTGTTATACTGGTTCTGCAAAAGAAAAAAAACATTAGAGTTGGGAAAACATGCTTCACATAAAAGTCATGGCTAGTGAACATAAAATTATTTGAATACAAGTCTTTCCAGTGTCACGTCCAGAAAGACGATCAATCTTAATTATCCACTTAAGTCAAGACATAGAGGAGAGTCTAAATATTCCACATTACTTGTAGGCTTTGTGACATCTGCTCCGTGCATTCCCTCCAAATGGCAACACCGTTTATTGCCCAGAAGGATTTCAGTGGTTTGATGGGGGGAAAAAAATGTGACAGCACACAAATGTAGCAACGATGAAATGAAAATCCACCAACCACAAATAATCGGATACAGTATTTATGATCAGGATTTAATCACAATCCTGTTGTTTGCCATCATCAGTACTTCTCTTCCACGTATTAGCTTACTGTTAAGTGATTAATGTGACAAATTTATATTACTGAACCTATTTCCATGTTTAGCCTTCGATTTCTTTGTAATTGTATCAATTTATATTGTGATTCAGTCCCAAACTCTCACTTTCACCAGATTTGATTGGTTTCCTGTTCTGATTGCCAATATAGTAGATCAAAATTATTATTATTTTTTTTAAAAACAAACAAAAGGAAAACATCCATTGTTCAACCCCCCCCCGCTTATCCTGTTTGGAGTCATACAACAATGTTCATGAAAATTACAATTGTAACATTATCTGCTAGAACATCTATTCAAATGGCAAGCAACCATTTAATGTAAAACTTTGAATCAAACAATGAATCTCTCAAAATGGTTCAATGACCTGTATTCCTTTGCCATTTGCCTTTCAAGCTTTCCACCCCTTCTATTCCACAGCATTATATTTTGACCTTGATGTCAATGGCTGCCCAGCTGTACAAGCACCCCAGCATAAAGAATTCGGTGAATTTAGTGGTAGTGAAGCTGCTGGTGGTAGAGGACGAGGAGGTCGGGCCAGAAATCTCCAGCAATGGAGGGGTAGCTCTCAGGAACTTTTGCTCCTGGCAGCAATTCTTCAACCCACCAAGTCAGCGTCATCCAGAGCACTATGACACTGCCATGCTCTTCACCAGAGAGGTAAGTGGCAAATTTGGTGGATTATTTGAGCTTGAATATCAATCAACAGAAACCAACATCCGTTATATATATACACACACACAGAGTATATATGTGTTAGGGGGGTAAATATTAATGCGTTCATTTTGAGTTAGTATTCCAGTCGCAACGACACGTCCATGTTAAAATTTAGCAGTAATACATTTTATAGTAATGCATATATTTGTGGGGATTGGGGTCAAGTTATATTTTCCAATTTTAAAAATGTGCAGAATCTCACAAGTTACTTCATGTTAAAGATTTTATTTTTAATCTTTTGTACTCACACAAACACGCACACATACTAACATGGTCTCCCAGGAGGGGAAGCAAACTCATGTCAACCTGCATCGTAGGCAATGACAGTACCACTCCGCCACCTGGAGCCCATATGAAAAGAAAAATGCACTGACCTATCACCAATGTCTTACAAATCCAGTTATGCCATCTAGTGGCAGAAAAAATACCTCAACACAAATCAATATTACACTTGTTTTTTTACAATACAGTATATATTTTTATTTTAACTAAATTTTATGAAGTATTATGAAATTACTGTATCAATGACTAAAAGATGGAGCCATATTTCTATTAGTTTAACAATTTTCCCCTACATTTATGTTAACAACAGTATGAAAACTTAACAAGAGTGTGAAAACTTGTACATATTGTATATTTTATTTTACATTTAGAACATATATAAAATTTGTGATTAATCGTGAATTAACTATTGAAGTCCTGTGTTTAATTACGATTAAAACATTTAATTACTTGTCACTCTAATATTGCTTAGAAGTTCTCTAAGTTAATTGACCAAGATCCAGAAACCAGAAAGATCATTATATTTTATTTTACATTTAGAACATATATAAAATTTGTGATTAATCGTGAATTAACTATTGAAGTCCTGTGTTTAATTACGATTAAAACATTTAATTACTTGTCACTCTAATATTGCTTAGAAGTTCTCTAAGTTAATTGACCAAGATCCAGAAACCAGAAAGATCATTTAAAATGTATTACTTCACATTAACTTTACTGCATAATAAAACGCTCTCTTTCTTCTATTAGTACTAGTAAATTAAAGTAGTTCAAGAATGGCTCGTTGGGGAACCTCACATTTTATTTTGGTAGGATCATGCCATGGTAAAGGTTATGTTGCATATCTAAAGTCCATCTTCAAGAAAATGTAGGCATTCCACTTGTCTGGACTACTCAGACTCAAATGACTCACTGAATCATGTGCTTACGTAAATCTCCGCATTTTGAGTAAGAGTTCAATTCAATCAGAAAATACATCACTTATGCATAAGTGATTTGTGTTTTTCTTTCCATTCACACTGAGATATGCTTTGAAATGTAAAGGATGCAAGGCTCCTCATGGATGAGCTAACTTTAGGATCTCCACAAATCAACCTTGACATTATGAAGCCCATGGTCTAGCGTGGTTCAGTTTCATATGTGTATATCACCCCCACCCCCTTCCCTCCCCCCATTGTCACAAGAGCCTGCACTATGCGAGATGTATTTTGAATCACCACATTGTTTCATGCAGTGAAACATGCAACTTGTATTGTATGTGATTATTGACCTTACATAGTCCCTGTTCTATAAATGTAATATTGTTTGTGTGTGCTGAGCCATACTTACAGGCATAGATGGAGAACTGAATATATGAGTGGCAGATGCTTTTGTGGAACAAGTACTCAACTGCAGTCCCAAAACCAGATGTGTTGTCAATTATAGTGGATTGTGAATATTTGGATTGTGTCTTTTCTTGATTTTCATTCAACTGTGTATTTAAAAAAAAAACTTTTTTTGTTTATTAATGTTTTCATACTTTGCAGTAGAACCACACTGCAGAGTAGTGAGAGCGGTTTCCAATATTTCGGTTACTTTTTTTTTGTTAAAAGGAACCCCAACTGCAATGAGAAGTCTGCTCCATATGATTTAGTTGGTTGATACTAAAATAACTATGAGATTAATTTTTCAAGAATAATTTCCAGTTTAATACTTTATTTGTACATACGCCGCCATTGTTGTTCACGTCGCAACACATTCAGTGCGTAGTGACGTAGAATGGCTCTCTACCTAGCAATGCAAAACGGGTATAAAGAAAACAAGGTAAGCCTCGTATTTGCATTCCAAAAGAAACACAAAATTCGTTTGATAACAAGAACCGACAGTAAAAAGGATTTGCACAATGTTGAGATGGTAATATGAAAAATAACAAACCCGGGTATGGTGGGGTGGCTGTGATATTTTGGACTCACTGTGATGTTGATTAATCTTTTCCACTTCATTGTGAAGGCCTTTTTTTCCATGCAGCTCTTACACTTTGTTGGGTGTGCCCTGTGCTGACTACAAGATCAAAACACATCACTAGTATATCTAAATGAGGAATCGTTTGGCATTGAATAATAAAATTCCTATTGCGATCTGTTTGACATTCTGGTTCTAATGACATACAGTACAATGATATGCAGCACCAGGCAGACACAACAGCTAATTATTCTTTCTTTTTTTTATCAAACATGATTTTATTGTGAGCATTGTATGGACGTCATTCTTTTCCTGTCATAATATTGCTGTTGCAGTGGTCTGTGTTTTTTTTGTGTGGCAGGACATTTGTGGCCAAAAGAGCTGTGATACGTTGGGCGTTGCCGATGTCGGGACAATGTGTGATCCCAAGAGAAGCTGCTCTGTTATAGAAGACAACGGCCTGCAGGCTGTTTTCACTGCTGCACATGAACTTGGTTAGTTTTTTTTGGATTTGGGAAACATCTTTATTTTTATTTATTTTTATTTTTTTTTGACACTCTCGCCTGCTTTAGGTCACGTTCTGAGCATGCCCCATGATGACTCCAAAACCTGCGAGAGGCTGTTTGGGGATCTTGGAGGACATTACTTGATGGCCCCGTTGTTTGTTAGCCTCAACAAAACCACACCTTGGTCTCCCTGTAGTGCACTCTACATCACGGAGTTCTTTGACAATGGTCATGGTAAGAAAAGTCAACGTGTAAATCAGTCGTGTTAATATGAGCAGACCCTGTCATCTGTCATGTGCACTCTATAATTAAGTGTGATTCAGAGATGAATAACATACTGATATTCCTCCTTAACGATGTCTTTCCTGCTTTAACATGCTACCTCATAAATGACAAGCCGCAGGCATGGTTGATCTCACCCTTGATTTCTTCATACTTTCTTCCCACATCTACTTCTGAATCTGCTTGTTTAGTTTTTTTTTTTGGTTTACAGTGCATTCATTGGGCCTCATTTATCAAGCGTTCGTCCACACAGATTTGTGCGTGTGAACATTCCCACGCAAGGTACGGGATTTACCAATTTGGACTTGTGCGTGAGATCGTGTGTAAATTTACGCACAGCTCTGACCATGCGTACACACAAAACCTTGTGGTAGAAGAGTGAAACTACAGATAGAATGGCTGGACGTTAGATTGACATCAACAACAAGCCAAAATAAAACAAAGGCTTCCCAAAACCATATGCTGTATTAATTGAAGCCACATTTTAGTGAAAGCATCATCATACGATTAATTCAGCTCCGTAAACAGGAAATGATTTCAGTCAACCAATGCACAAATAATTATACACGGGAGCCGGTATGTCTGCAGTGAGGCGTCATAGTTCTACCAAATTAACAAACATGCTTAAAGGGGAAGTCAAAACAATTTTATATGAGTTAAGCACCAAACTCCATCAGTATTTATCCACCTTTGGAGGTAACCATTTTGCCGCTTGTTGTCGACTTAAGATGACATCGATGTTGCAACCAAACAGAGCTCACCTGTTTTCTAA
The DNA here is from genome assembly GCF_051991255.1 of Vanacampus margaritifer. Lineage (NCBI taxonomy): Eukaryota > Metazoa > Chordata > Actinopteri > Syngnathiformes > Syngnathidae > Vanacampus > Vanacampus margaritifer. The sequence goes on along the minus strand of NC_135436.1, from coordinate 8,474,847 downwards.
AACTGCGCTGTGATTGGTTGTTACCTTAGACCTGAGCAAAATTCATGTCAGCTTCAGTCGACAGCAAGTGGCAAAATGGCTGCCCTCCAAATAGATAAAAACGGCTGGATTTTGCTTCATAACTTGTATTCCAAAAATGTAAAATTAATCAAAATGTCATGTTTAGACTAGTGAGGTCACGTATTATTGTCAAAAAATGTTTAAGGTTGACTTCCACTTTAAATGTCCCCGGCACAAAAATGAAGATTCACTTGTTTTTATGATGAGCGGTCTACTTTCTGTCCCCAAATTGTGAGATGCGCCTGAGCCGTGGCAGCTGATTCTGCCAGAACGCCCAGAGAGGTACAATGCGGTCCCAACTACAGTAGACTAGACTTGGCCCAGCACCAAAATGAAGATGTGCCTGTTTATAGGCCAGGTGCATGGATGACACCCTATAAAAACAGGGCTCTCTAAATTTTAGTCGTACAAACACATTTAGAATCTGTTCTATGCACTGTCTGATAATCGAGACCCATTGTCATGTATCTTTCATTTCTTGTGTACTTACAAGAACTACTGATGCACTTTTTTGTTCTTTGAGTCATACTATGCATGGACTTCTTCCTGTTTTCCCTCTAGAGCCAAAAGAAACAGCTGGTGTCAGCAAAATATGCTCTTTATCAGATGTCTCGAAAGGAAGCTCTCGTGGCAAAACATGTTCATTCCAAACTGGGAATGTTACTCCAGATAAAGTGCTTATTGAATGCAATACAAGCAAATCAGACAGCAATGACTAGTAAGATTCAGAATACAGACTTGCCTATACAAACACATTGTATTGGTTAATTTTATTAGTTCAATATTGAGCACACAAGCTGGAATGTTTTTCTTCTGTTGTCGTACCACACAAAAAGGCGTGTAGAGTCACAAGTTGATTTGCTTCAGTATTGCTCTGTATATCACCACAGGAGACTGCCTGCTGGACATTCCAGAGACCAGTTTGCCATTACCAAAGGAGCTTCCAGGCACCAAATACAACCTAGACCATCAATGCCAGCAGATTTTTGGAGAGGAATTCTTCCATTGTCCCAACACAACAGACAGTGATATTTGCAGCCAGCTCTGGTGCCAGGAGGATGGAACATCTCAGTGCTCCACAAAGAATGGCAGCCTGCCCTGGGCTGACGGCACCTCTTGTAGTCTCAACAGGACATGCCTCCATGGAGTGTGCATGCCAACAAAGGAGGTTCTGGAGCCACTGGTAAGAAGAGCAGCATATGCAAGGTGGCCTAGTGTGTACATTTATATGCAAATATAATGATAGCATTTGATTATATCAAATTCATTTGAAATTGCAATGGATTTATCAGGCATTATTTAAATGGCAAATAATGAGATGTCATTGTGTTCTGTAGTGTTTTAGAAAAAAACATCTGTTTCATAGATTATTCTGGCACCCGTTATAATAATGCATCTGATTTATATAGCGCTTTTCTAGACAGTCAAAGACACTGTACAATGGAATGGATACATTATTCATGCACTCACACTGTGATGACAGTCAGCTACTTAAGTAGCCATAGCTGCCCTGGGGCAGGCTGACGGCAAGCGTGGCTGCTAGTGTGCACCTCCGACCACCACCAAACATTCACACCTTCCATACACCTGTGTGAGTAGCACTGGAGGAAATGTGTGTGAAGTGCCTTGCCCAAGGACACAACGACACATGACTTGGGAAGAGTGGGGATCAAACAGCCGACCTTCTCGTTACTGAATGACCGTCTCTACACCTTGAGCCACAGCCGCCACACAAAAATAAAGTGTAATGGCTAATCTAAAAAGGACACTGTAGCGTTAATGAATATTTTCAGACAGCCTGTAATATGTGGACAGGACTGCAAATTTTATCCATAATTATAATTATAAATTATATCCTGCTCTTATGGGGGGAACGAAAGTTTTATCTTATTTACGGATTTTTTTTTTACTCATTTTATTGTGTGCTCTATGCAAAATGACTTTTATGAGCAAATTTAAAACATATAATTGCCGTTAATTTAATTCAATTTTAAGGAAATTTGCTATAGTTGGGATTTATACTGTATATGTAATTTAAAAAAAAATATCTGTCATTGTTTTGGGGGGAAGTACTAATGGTATCAGCACGTGTAGCGCATTTCATACACAAGTTAACTCAATGTGCTTCACATACAGTAGTTAAAACACAACATTTCATGGCAACATTGATTGGCATAATACAACATTTAAAGGCAAAATATGTTAAGACATTTAAGCAAAAAGTAGTTTACAGCTGTACAGCGCAAAAGTGCTGGGTGTCCGTTGAGGTTGCAGGGGTGGTGGTGGTTGGGGGCGGGGTTAGCAGGTGGTGCTGTAAGCATGTCGTCAAGTGCATCACAATTATCTGCCAAGTGCTTTTGTTCATTTTCAACCCGTTTGAGCAATCTGACCCACAATTTAGTTTTTTAAATATATATTTTTAAATATCTGAAACAATATGGACAAAATGACTTGGCGTGTAATATACAAGGCATGGGTTGATATTAGATTTTAATGGTATGCTAACCCTGAGCAAAAATATTGCGGTATTAAAATTAAACTCCTATCCGACTGAGCAGCAAACACAGCCAAACATAGTGACTGTAGAGTTCATAGTAGTAATAAATAAATAAATAAATACATGTTAACTTTCTTTCTCTATTTTATAATTCTTTGTAAGTCACAGTGAACAGACCTATGGTCCACTCGTGTTAACATTGGGACTAACAAGTATTGACACCTTTTCTTTCTTTTTTTTTTTTTTAATTATTATTACATCGGCAACTTAGTTTGGCTGCGGGCCTTTTTATTTTTATTTTTATTTTATTTTTTTTACTTTTGTGGGTTTATATCCATACATCACGATTTGGTTTGATATCTATTGCAATATCATGTGAAAGCTCACTGTGTAGAGATCCTGACGTTGACGTCATGTGTCCCAAAATTAGCGCAGCCATTTTGGCATGATAGAAAACGCATCTGCCACTGAGTAAATGGCAAACGCCACACGTTTAACAATGATTGACAGATGTTGTGGACCAGCTGCCACAACGAGAAGAGGCAAAAAAAAAAGGATCGGGCATGCTCCAGGCTACCAAAAGAGGAACCAATTAATGCTAGCCAGTTTTGCACTTTGTATTTGGTGGCTAAATAAGCAGATACTAACTGTTACCACACTCAAAATGTGGGGGAAATATTTCATTCATTTGTGCTGCTACGGTTTAATAGATATTACACAGTTGAATTTAATAACTGACCAACACCATAAAGAAGACTTTTTACGGTATAAATGACAGCGGCCGCGGACGATTTAGCAGCTGTTAAGTTACAAACGTACCTACATAACACTGCTAAGACTTGCGTGAAACTGCCCACTTCGATGGCATTTTGACCACACTAAAAAGGGAAAAAAATCCGGATTGTACAAACTTTTAAAACCTTTTTATGATCAGATTTGAAAACACTCACCAGTGTAAGAGAGGTGGTAATTCCTAAGTTGCAGCGCTGCCAAATTGAAAAAAAAAATACTCCTGACACCTCATCGGCAATCCAACATGTCCACCTCGTGCATGTACATCATGTCCTTTTCATCAAACTGACTGTCAATACTCTTGGGCAGAAAGTTGACGGATAAACGCTGCTAAACCCAATAACGCTGCGCCAATAATTTCCTGCCGCGGGATCTCTATTGCAGCAAGCCTCACTGTATTGCAGTATGGTTCACGGTACATGGTCTGTTGTCTAATTTGGCAGTATTTGTCATGTATTTCTTTTTTATAGCATTAGAAATGTGATACTACCGAGTAACCATGTTTCCCTTCTTCAAGTCAAAAAATTTAAGTTAAGTTAAGTCAAGTCAAGTCATCTTTATTTATATAGCCAGATATACTCTTAATAAAGGCAACCCAGGAATAGAAAAAATCAAGTAACAGTAAATCTAATTAAATAATAAACGAAACATGTAAAAAAAAAAAAAGTGCTTTTGTTTACATACTCTAGCTCCCGAGAGAAATGGTTTGTGCATTTGTCAGCCAATTATCAGTGTATTTCTTATGACATATAACATCATGTGGGTTATTCAGACAGTCGATTGCCTGTATGGTATAGTCAGGGACCCGATTGGCCGCATAACACGAACTCAGAAGGGAAACATTTTAAGCAGAACGGCTCTTTATTTTGCAGCAAAACAAGGCCCTTATGACAGCAAGAAACTATTAATGCCGAGACTATTGTGACATTCCTAATTGCCAGTTTTTTCCCCTATTAACCTCATCTAGCAAGACAGATATAATTGATGGGGATGCTGTACCACAGCCCCCACAGCTGGAAAATTGAAATTATTTTGCGGCCCAGTAGCTGGCGCTTAAGAATCACTGGAATACAATGTTTGCAGTTTGGCTCTTCGTGTGTGTTTATATGAGGCGCAAACGGCAAATTGTGACTCGCAAACTGTGATACGAACACACTTATTTTGAGCATTGATTTTCACATGTACAGTACAGTCCTCTCAACTTCTACTTAAGTGGTATTCATGCGGTATTTCAATGACAAATTCATGACAAAACTTGGTAATTTCTTTTTAACTGGAATTTACTACATTAACTCATTCACTCCCAGCCATTTTCACTGAAGCAACCTCCTTCGCTCCCAGCTGTTTTACTGGATTTTGACTGATTTTGCAAGACCCACAGAATATTCTGTTCTATTGCTATAAAATCATGAAACCTACCAAAAGAAAGATTAGAGTCTCTTCTTTCATCAGGGAAAAAAAGGATATTTCTATCTGTTTCTGTTTTGTAGCAATTAGCATTAGAATATAGCTAAGTTTCATCATTATTCACAAATCTGTTTAGAACTGTGGGTAAATAAGCTTTGTTGCAGCATGGCCCTGGTTGATCTCTTATACTCTGCTGCCACCTGCTGGCCGTTTTTGTAATTACTCCCATTGCTTCACCCGTTCTCTGCAGTTCAGAGACTGCATCAAAGCCTTCTATATGCTCTAGCATAAAAAAAACGTTTAAATATGCTTACATTTTTAAAATAGAACATGTTTATACGTTTATGTGAGCAAATGACGTAATATACAGGAAATGACCCTGTTTTATAAACTTCGTTGTACTATTGCCCATTTTTGTCATACTATCTTTATTGGTTTTATAATGTCAATGGTCAAAAGCAGAAGTTTCACACAAAAAAGTGAATATTTTCTTGTTCAACAAAAACACCCCCCATACTCTATCCCTCCCCAGGCACATATCTCATTGACAATGGAAAAAATATACCGCATTAATCATGGCAAAAAGATGGAAGAAGAAAACACAACAGAATAAGACAAAACAAAAATTTAAGTAACAGACATCTCGTAAAGACAGCCGATACAGGACAAATTGGTCCTCATTTTAGTCCGAATTAGGACTGCTTGCTCCTTTAATATATAACAAAAATGGGTTCCAGGTCTCTCCTGAGAGTCAATCTGCTATCTTCTCCACTTGGAGAAAATGAAGTACCTCTTTAATCTAATCTGCAGTACCATTGCCCATTTACTGTGACAAAAAAAAAGTGTTTCACTTGTTTGTTTATACTATAAACTCCTTTTTTTTTTTTTTTTAAAGAACAGATTAAAAGAACAGCCATCAGCTGGATGGTCGTCATAATACAGTCACCATAGACGTTATGCCTTTTGTTTTTGGAAAACTGGTCATGTACAGCAACCACGCAAGAATATAAAAAAGATGGTAAATGTACAGAGAGTTCTTGGTGTTTTTTTAATTTATTTTTTTAAGAAATAATGTTTAAATTTAGTCAGGGTACCTTTATAGTTTATCCATGTGTTATGATCACACATCTGTTTATGCATCCAGACACAGTAGCAGCTGGGAGTTGAGTTGTCCCAAAGTCATTAAAGCTCTGGAATAGTCACACAGACTTTAAATTGTGTCTCAGCAAGCAGCAGTATGGCAGGCTCCACAAGTAGTGAGTGACACATGTAGCAAGAATGTGGGTACAGGCAGACAGAGGACGCGTGCCGTACTTCAACACAGAATTAGCTTGGAGTCACGGCATGCCAACCCACTGCAGCCTCAGAGCCAGAAGCCCAGACTGCGGTTTCGGCTGCACAGTTGAGACTTCCTGTGGCAACCAACCTCTCTGACTACTGCCTGTTTTTCTCTCTTTTTTCTTTACCACAGGTGGTTGTGGATGGTGGCTGGAGCACATGGGGACCGTGGCAGCAATGTTCCAGGACATGTGGAGGTGGAGTAGAGTTCTCCTATAGGGAGTGTACGAACCCTGAGCCTCAGAATGGGGGCAACTATTGTGAGGGACAGAGGGTTCAGTATCAGTCCTGCAACACACAGCCCTGTAACAACAATGGTGAGATACAAGTCCAATGACTTCACCTGGTTTTCAGCCAGCATAATCATTTTTTGATTCACAGTGGATATAAAAAGTCCACACACCCCTGTTCAAATGCTGTTTTTGTGATATAAAAAAACAAGACCAAGATAATTCATACCATTGCTCTGCTTTTCTTCAGCTGGAACTGGGCTCTTAGACAAGGTGGAGGGAATTATGAAGAGGTCAAAATGGCAGCCAGTTTGATCACAAAACCGTCTGGCTTCTGCTAGAAAGGAGAAAAAAAGAGTCTAATTTATTTGGGGTATAGAGGCAGATGTGTGATGGCTGAAATTAGTTTGTGTTTTGAACACAGCTACATCCAAGTTATAAGACATTTGTGCAACCACATTATTTCAGTCATTTATTTTGATTTCCCCCGCGACCCTTGTGAGGAAAAAGCGGTTAAGAAAATGGATGAATGGATTTTGATTTCCCCTCACATTTTTAGAGGTTATAGGCCACATCAATGGTGGGAACATTTTTGGTATGTTTTTTACATCACAAAAACCTACTTTTTGAACAGGTGGTCGACTCTTTAATTTTAATATGTACAAGTCACACATGAGTACAGTATAAGTCAAAGCCATCAACTGATTTGCATGGAGGCCCAAAACTGCCAAAATAATAAATAAATAAATAAATAAAGACGGATATAAAAAAATATGATTCAAAATTTAAATACAAAAAAATAAATATATAAGGAAATAAAGCCAGCAAAATATATATTCATAAATAAATAAATAAAAGTAAAAATAAATACAAAAATAAAAACTAAGATTAGAAAAAATGTGAGAGCAGAGCATTTTTATTTATTGATTGATATTTAATTCTATTTATACATTTATTTTGGTATTTCTTTTCACATTTATTTTTGTATTTATCTTTACTTGTATTCATTTATTTATGGATATACAGTACAGGCAAAAGTTTGAACACACCCCATTTAATGTGTTTGCTTTATTCTCATTACTATTCACATTGTAGAGTCTCACTGAAGGCGTCAAAACTGAAAATGAACTCATGTGGAGTTATGTACTTAACAAAAAAAAAAGGTGAAATAACTGAAAGCATGTTTTAGATTCGAGTTTCTTCAAAATAGCCACCCTATGCTCTGATTACTGCTTTGCACACCTTTGCATTCTCACCTCTGGGAACTCCTTCAAAACTGTTGGAAAACCGTGACTAAAGAAAGCAAGTTAAGTCTCTTAACGTTCCTAAAGAAAAAACAGGCGATCTGGAGAGTCACCCTCCTCCACGCTGTGCTCTCGCCATTCACCAGATGCATTCAAAAGTTTTGATCGTTCCTTTAGGAACGCTACTAATTGCTTTCACATTGCTCGGCAAAGAGCCAGCCGCCATTCTACGTCACTACGCACTGAATGTGTTGCAACGTAAATAACAATGGCGGTGTACGTCCAAATAAAGTTATATATATATATAATATTTAAAATTATATTTTTCATATCCGTTTTCATTTTCACTTTTATTTATTAATTTATTTTATTTATTAATTTTTTTATTTTTAGTTTTGGCAGTTTTGGTCCTCCATAAATTTGGACCACAGAAAGCCTATCAAATCAGAAAGTTATGTACTTTAGATCGCTGAGTAGTTTGTTTTTTTACTCTGTATTTAATCTGCAAAGTATAATGTTATTTGTTACAATAAGTACAACAAAGTGTCTTGGTTATAAAATTTGTCCTTGTAAGATTCTGAAACAGCTTTGTTCCATTTTTCTATAACAGGCAAAAGTTATCGAGAGGAGCAATGTGAGAAGTACAACAGTCCAAACTACCTGGACTACAACGGCAAAATGAAACATTGGATACCAAAATATGCTGGCGTGTCTCCTAGGGACAGATGCAAACTGTTCTGCCGGGCCAGGGGCAGCAGTGAATTTAAGGTGTTTGAATCCAAGGTACATGCACACAACTCAAATCACAGCTTGTTCAAAAACATTCAGAGAAAGAATAGGCGTTACTGACAAGTTCAAATCATGGAAATCAGTTCTGAATTGGCATTTTTCATTGAGATGATCTTTTATTGCAACATCTTCAAATGGAAATACTGAACCCGGTTTTACCATGGCTTTTTCATCAGTGTATTGGTCTTTAGTGCAGTACGTTTCATACAACTGCATTGCAAAAACCTTCTGGTGAACTCTACTAATTCCGTAAATATACTCATGTAGGTAATTGATGGAACACCTTGTGGTCCTGACACCACATCGGTGTGCGTCCAAGGCCAGTGTGTGAAGGCAGGCTGCGATCAGGTGATTGGATCCAATAAGAGGGTGGATAAGTGTGGCGTGTGTGGAGGAAACGGTCTTAGCTGCAGAAAGATCACCGGCTCCTACAACAAGGCAATGTAAGTTACTGAACAACTATATTTTATAGGGATGTTCAATGCCACTTTTTTTTTCAGAACAATACCAGTACGAGAACTCAACTCTTGAGTAGTCACTGATGCTGACACCAAGCATAGATTCGACAAGTACTTTAAATCCCCCCAATAAAGCAATGACAGATATATCCCAATATAGCATTTTTCCTTAAAATTTAATGAAATTAATGGCAATTCTCTATGATCTTATTTTTCATACATATTTTGTATAGAGGAACACACAATAAAAATAATTTAAATAAATAAATACATTTTTAATGGTTCATCTGTCAGACATGAGTGCGTTATGTTCCTGATCATAAAACGGCCACAATAGAATGGCCAATACTGGCCGTACTGATACATTAAAATAAATCCAGGTATCAGCCTGATACTAATACCTGGTATCAGTACTCACCCATCCCTAATATTTTACGGTAAATATTAATTGTAATATCAATTTTACACACTTTTAATTGTGTTACCCTAACAGTGGACAATAGCTAGGGCTGGGTATCGATTCTAATTTCATCCAACAATTCGATTTCAGTTTGATTAGATTTTTCCCGATTTTATTCAATTCAATCCGATCTTGATTAATCATGGAACAACAATTTTTCGTTAATATCATAGACATGATAAAAACTCCACAAAACATTCAATTCCAAATTAAATTTTGCGGAGGCTGTAACTGGTTAAATGATTTAGTTTATTACTGAAAGTAAAGCGCGATAATCACTTAAGTGTTACACAAACATTGACATCAGCAAGGATGAGAAGAAAATATTCAATAATTCTATTTCAATAAATTAAGATTCTGAATTGTCTTAAAGTGCGAAAAGTCAGATCTTCCATAAATGTGGTGGGGTGGCTTGGTGGTAGAGTGGTCGTCTCCCATCTGTGACGTTGTGGGTTCGATCCTCATCCCTGGTGACCATGTGGAAGTGTCCTTGAGCAAGACGCCTAACCCTAATTGACTTTCAGTGGACCTGGCAGCGCCCTGCGTATCAGCTGACCACTGGTGAATGTGAGACAATGTAGGGCATTATAGCTAATAATGCGCTATATCAAGAGCAATCCATTACAAATGTAAAAAAAATACTTTTAAATGTATGCGAACAGTACATTTCAAGAAGGTTTTATGAAGGCGGCACAGTGGCTGACTGGTTAGCATGTCCACCTCCCAGTGCTGAAGGCGTAAGATCGAGTCCAACCTTCGTCCTTCCTGGGTGAAGTTTGCATGTTCTTCCCGTGCCTGCGTGGGTTTTCTCTGGGCACTCCGGTCTCCTGCCACATTGCAAAGACCTGCACGACAGGTTGATTGGGCGCTCTGGATTGTCCCTAGGTGTGACTGAGTGTGGATGGTTGTTTGTTTTTGTGTTCCCTGCAATTGGCTGGCAACCATTTGAGGGTGTACCCCGCCTACTGCCCGATGCTAGCTGGGATAGGCTCCTGCACCCCGCGACACTTGTGAGGACTAAACGGTCACGAAAATTGATGGATGGTTTTATGAATCGATATCAGGCTCGAAAAGGACACTTGATATCGATTATTCGATTTTTTTTTTAAACCCAGCCCTAGTATTTTCATAATTGACTTAATGAATTTGTATGTTTATTCGATCAAGGCAAAACATTTTTTGGTTACCCGAACACATTGTAAAAAACTTTCTGCCACAGAAGCTTGAGAGTAAGTAACCATGTCTTACTATTCACTTTCAGCTATGGCTACAGCGACATAGTGACAATCCCTGCTGGTGCAACCAATATTGATATCAAACAGAGGAGCCACAGAGGAATCAAGCATGACGGGAATTATCTGGCTATAATGAGAGAGAGCGGAAGCTACATCCTCAATGGAAACTTTTCAGTATCGACGGTGGAACAGGACATTCCTGTACTTGGTGCTGTGTTGAAATATAGCGGTTCCTCCACCACCTTGGAGAGGATTCAGAGTTTTATGCGGCTGAAGGAGGCCATCATCGTTCAGCTTCTAGCCACAGCGGGGGATAGCAGTCCTCCCAAAGTGAAATATTCCTTTTTTATCCCCAGAGATGTTGCTTTTAAGTCAAAAGAGAAGAAGGGCTCTTCGGCATCTTTGCATGTGATTCATCCCTTCAGTGTGCCAGACTGGGTTCTAGGAGAGTGGTCCGAGTGCTCAAAGAGCTGCGGTTCGGGGTGGTCTCGCAGGAATGTGGAGTGCAGAGACAGTGCAGGCTTTCTCTCAAGCCTTTGTGATAAAGACCTGAAGCCAATGGACATCAGGGCCTGCGGGGATCAGCCCTGTCCCATCTGGCAGATGGGACCTTGGTCGGCCTGCTCACGAACTTGTGGTCAGGGCGAGCGGCGCCGCAGCATCTTCTGTATAGACTACACTGGCAAGACTGTTGAACCAGAAAGGTGTGACCCTCATAAAAAACCTGCGCCTGTCTCCGGGGAATGTTTTAACCTTGAGTGCTTATGAACAACATAAGCAAACTGAACAATTCCTCTTTTGATCTGACTGCACTTATCAACACATCGCAGTAAGTGCATTTGCCTGAGTATGGTTTTGCCGTCTTATTTTTGGACTGTTGACAACCACTGTTGAAAGTAACCAATGGAAAACTACCTCGAAAAAGTAATGAGATGCCATTTATAGATGCTAGATCAAGGTGCTGTGTTTTATTTTCACCACTTTAAATGACAACTAACAGAGGTGGCAAATCCAGGTCCAGGAAGCAAAAACCCTGACACAGTTAGGCTTTAGCCCCAGGTGCTAGCTAGCAAGCTCCCTAGCTAACTGCACGGGTGCTCATATGCCTGCTATGGAGCTAGCTGGCTAGCACAAGGGGCTAAAGACAAACTGTGGCAGGGTTTTTACTTTCTGGACCCGGATTTGCCACCTCTGACAACTAATTTATTGGAGTTACACTTAGTCTATCCTACAGAATATATTTGTAAATTAGCTCTCATTTATAGTGCGGCTAAGAAAAAGGCATTAAGCCTACTATTGTACTGCATGGTGTAAATATACTGTACTTTCATCTGACATACTGTCCTCCGCAGAACTCAGTCCCCAGGCTGCTTCAATTTAGCGTTTGATCTCAGTTGTTGAGTCATATTAATGTGTTGTGGTTTTAAGCTTTTTCGGCGTGTGCTCTTGTGTCACTGCTTCTCATTTCTACACACAGGTAATTGAATTATATTAAGGATGGTAAATGTGACTTTCTTTTGTTTTGTTTTTTTTTGCTTCAACATGAGCGAGACTTTCATCGACTCTAACATAGGGTACAATGTAGGGCTAAATACACTTTTGCCAAAACTAATTGTTTTCAGTGCTAAACTCAATTTGTATTAAGTTAATAGAACTTGAGTTTACATGTTGTGTAAAATATGTCACAGTTTGTGTGAATGTGGACCCAAATGCAGGGAAGCAAGGCTGTGAAGTGGGTGTATGATCTAAAAAAAGTAATTTCATAGAACAAGAACAGAAAAGCAAACAAAGTGCTTGGGTAGTTCAGAAATACTAAATAAGCTAAAGTCCAATATAACAAGGGTTTATCGTACCAAAAGAAACACAAGGAAAAAAAGACTTGACTTGGAAGGGACCGAGACACCAAACAAACACCAACAGCAACGGGGCAGATGCCACGGATTTCCGGGTTCCACACATCAGCGTAGTTTTTGGCCACTGTTGGCCGCGTTCCAAAACTCGCACCCCCACCCCGACCATCGGCGGGAGCGCGCAAGGCGTCTCAACTCTCTGAAATGCTTCGGACAACTGAGACAGACACACTACACACTCGCACCCGTGGACGGGAACGCAAAACCGAGGGGTACAAAGGCGGAAGCCCACACGTCGCAAACAGGAAACGGAAACAAAGCTGATGTGTGAAAACCAGGAAGTCGGAAGTCGCTCCTCCTCCGTGGCATATACCCCATTGAAAGAAAACAGGAAACCAATGCTGCATTTGAGGAAGGTGGGAAGTCAAACATTATAACAGGAAGTATGCACGGGAACGCCACTTTGCACTCGGAAATCCGATTTGCAAAGTCAGAAAAAAAGGACCCCAACTTTACCGACATGTTTAAATCCGTCATCACTCAACAATGGCGAACACCATAAAGACAAATAGCGTGAATAGCAAAACATAATTTACACAATTATAAACACATTTACCTATTTATTTATTATAACATTAATTTAGTTATTCGGGAAAAAAAGTAACTTTACGTAAGCCAATGTTATTTCAACTGACTGTGTTTTTAACCAGAACAACAAACAATTGATCGGAATCAGCATATTTTTTTGTTAGCATTTTTCTCAAACGCTTTGAGGGCGGAACTGGGAGATTCCAAGTGGGATATGTCCGACTTCCCACCTTCCTCGAATGCAGCATAAATACAAACAAACTGACGAGACAACGAGAGACACCTGGACAAGACACATGTGGCTGAGGGAGCTCATTGGATGACACAAGGGATTGGTTCGACACTTCACAGGTGGACACAATAAACTTAAGGGAGACACAAGGAAAACATGACCAACATGATCAACCAAATTAACAAAACACAAGTCATGGCAAAATATTTCACATGATTAAAGAATAACCCAACCAGAGAATAAGGCTACATCAACAATCATATCTAAACACACGTTTTCAATCTTTTATATGTATTATTTTATTCTTCATTCCTTACAGTATGTAATGAGAGAAAACAGAGGGA
>NC_135436.1:8426323-8456323 GCF_051991255.1 Vanacampus margaritifer | reverse complement strand
GTCCACATGTCTCACAGGCAGCTGCTCAGCATCCTGTAGTGCACTGGCCTCCACATGAGCCTGGCTTGCCTCGATTGTAGTTACATAACCTGGCATTCTGTCCTCGACACTCCATTCACGATCACCCACCCTCTCTTTTCCTTAGAGCGTATTAATGTTGCTGTTTAGCTTTCCACAATACACTTTTAGCTTGTCTCTAAAATTTATAAAGTTCTCTTACTTGTGAATGCTGAGGTATTGCAATACAGCAAATTTTATTTTATTTAAAGTCCATGTTAAAATGGAAATTTGACATTTGACCCACCAGGTAGAAGTGTGTTTTTAAAAATATTGCCAAGTTTGAATGATTGAAAAAAAAAAATTAACTATAGAAAATGAGGCTTCAAAATTGCCAAGAATCAAGCCATTCTCTCCGCTCTCAGATACTGGTGGCACGTCCTTTGAATGTGCTGAACCCACGCTCCACTCAACTACCACTTATATGACGAGGAATAATGGATGCTACATTGTCTAGCGTCTTTCATATGCCCTCACCATAATTTCATGTTTGAGCTGCAAAAATATATCTGCTTAAAGCCTCTAGTGGCTGGAATGTATCCCACCGTGTTACCACAGGGTTTTCCCACACATCGACAAGGTGCTCTAAGTGGCCACGCCAGCTGGGATAGCACAGCCTCGAGTCGACCCGATAGAGAATAACTGGTTGGAGGCACCTGCTGCAAAAAATGAATGAATGTTCCAGGTTTCAACTGCTGCTGTCATACAACTTTGATTAACCACCCTGGCGATGTTATAAGCAGTCCATTGAAGTCAATGAAGGTGCTATTTGCTGAGTTGTTTAACACATCTAGATTTAAATACCATAAAATAAAATGTCTGTTCCAATAGTTTTGTTCACTTGAAAATTGGGTGGGTTCAAACAGAAGGTGCTCGCTCTGTCATGAGTTGTTGTGAAGTTGCTTAAAACAGTAGTCTTAACATTATGTGTATTTTAAAGAATATCCTGTATATATTTTTGTGTTTTATTATTATCAACTGTCGTTTAGAGGCGCCGCTCAACTTTCTCTAATGTTTTGTATTTTTCCATGACGTATGAAACGAAACTGAAACTTAACTGTAATAAAAGCGACGAGGTGGCCGGGGGAGGAGAGAGAGTCGGAAGGAGCCGAGCGTGAGTTAAGGTCTCGCGCCTCCTCTCCTCTCCCAGCCGCGGTTGCAATAAAACAAAGCAACAGCTTCTGCCTCCTTTTTCCTTGGTGCACGGTCAGTAACTAAGGGGATCTGTAATATCAGACCCAACATTTAATTGGTGCCGAAACCTGGGACCTGCATCTGGACGGACGACCGCCGCCGAACCGAAGACACCGAGAATCTGTCGACAGCGTCTCCCCTTGCGTGACGGGTCTCGTCGCTCCGGCCTCGGCCGTTCGCCCGGACACCGGGTCCTGCGAACCAGACCGGCACAGAGGACTAACAGGTATTATGCTGTTTAATTATCACGATTTACACAGAAGTTTGAAAAAAGGAACACTAAATATACTGAAGAAGTAAGAGAAAAATAGAAAAGTGGGGAGTAAAAGAGAAGCGCTTGGGCGTTGGCCCGTGAAGAAGAGAAAAAAAACCCATGGTATACATGATCCGGGCATCAAAGGGATCACGGTTTTATTAGATGAGATCCAAAATACTTTTATTGACTAGTTTTTAACTTGTTAAAAAAAAGTGTCGTTTTCGGGTGCCCGGGTAGAGGAAATTAAACGTTGCCGTAAATACGTAATAATTTACACCTCCCCACTCATTGGTTACCAAAATATCTGTGTTCAATATAACAAAGATTTATTAGGTCAGAACAGAACTGACTGCGATTAAAATTAATCGCCTAAAACACAAATCATGGTTTTAAATTAGAAAGTGGTGCACCACAGAAAAGACTAAGTGTGTGTGTTTGTGTGTGAGTTTTTGTGTGTGTGTGGTTGTGTGCGTGTGTCTTTGTGTGGGTGTGTACTTTGTGCGAGTTTATGAGATAAGGAAAAAAGGGAGTAACTGCTGCCCGCTCGGCAATAGATACAATGGGCCAGTCATTGAGAAAAGAAATAGAACAACACCAGGATGTTAAATTTATTGCAAGCTTTGACGCTAATGCGTGCAAGTATCTGGAATCCTGGGTGACCAAGTATGATTTTAACCCGTCTTTGAGAGATGTCAGGAACAAAGAGGAAGTTAAGAAAAGTTTAGTGGAGAAAAGAGCAAAGAAGATTAAAAAGGGAAAGAATGTAGAAAAATTGGAAGCACAACTACGTGCTGTTGAAGTGTGGATAAAACAGTGTAAAATGAGGGCAGAAAGCATTTTGGAAAGTGAGAAAAGAAAAAAGGAAAAGACAGAAAGAAAAATGTATCAGATGAAGATAAGACCAACGGAAGAAACCGGCGCCAGACGAAGAGACAACGGAAATGCACCGGCTGAAGTGCGACAGCAAAATGATCCAGAAGAGGAAGTAAACGTCAACCAACAGCGGGAACCGCCTACCCCGTCTACCTCCTCCCCAAATTCCACCTCCACGAGTTTTGGGGACGGAGCCTCCCCTCCTATTGGAAGCCGTACAAGATCAAACAAACCAACAGCAGACGTCCTGGCTGCAACAACAAAATTATACCCAGACATTCAGCAGGTGGCAGCATATCCCATGGTAGCTGTAGCCAACCCAGCTTATGGAATGCCAAATCCTGGTCAACCTGCTCATCCACAGACCTTGCTGCTCTATCGCCCATGGACCGAAGAAGAAAAAGTAGCCGCATGCGCATCAGTTCCTCCCATTGAAGACAACGTTGAAAAATGGGCAGCTGCAATTAGAGAACTACATGGATCCTATCACCTCAATGGCAATGAATTACTAAGCGTCCTACGTCTGACCGCAGGACATCGAGTTGGAAGATTCCAAGGAGCCTTTGCTCCAGCCAACCAACGAGGCCAAGTCTACCAACCAGGCCAAGAACTAGACAACGCCCTAAATACTCTTTTAGAAAGAGCCATCGCAGTGTTCAAGAAACCACCTGATTTAACTAAAGTCCGCCAATGCCGCCAAGAACCTGAAGAAAGCGCACAAAAATATGTGGACCGCCTCCAAGACGTAACAGGCAGGATGGATGGCAGCCACAGTAATCTTTCCAGATTACATATATGCATTAACCACATATGAAGGCTTTGGCATTCCCTTCCACATTTCACTGGCAAAACCAACAGGCTGGAGATGGAAAGACATAGGATCAAAAATAAGAGATGTAACATGGTCCGAACAACGACTTCCGTGGACCCCATGTCAAGATGGAAGATTTAAACGCATCATGTCATCAGGAAACGTGGTCTGGAGGAAAAAACTAAACTGGGTGACAACATTTGTCCCCAGCACCCACCTAAGTACATGACATCCGGAGGAAACCACGATCCTGGCACTAAAAGACGCCATGGATCAAATACCACCTCAGCTGTGGTCAGCGTCAAAAACCGATGTGGGCCTAATGACCACAGCCACAGAAGTAACAATTGAACCAAGAACAAACTATCGCCCACGAATCAATCAATACCCACTCAAACCTGATGCCAAAGAAGGAATCACACCAGTAATCATGAACATGGTAAAAGCTGGAGTGCTCATAGAAGCCCCCAAGGTAACTTGTAACACTCCAATCTTTCCAGTAAAGAAAGCAGACACCACGACCTGGCGAATGGTCCACGACTTAAGAGCCGTAAATCAGGCAGTAAAACAGAGAGCCCCCTGCGTCCCCGACCCCCACACTCTACTCAATGCGCTGAAGCCAGAACAGAAATGGTTCACAGTAATTGATCTAAGCAACGCCTTCTTTTCCATCCCATTGCACGAGTCTGCCCGTCATTGGTTTGGTTTCACCTTTAATCAAAAGAAGTACACCTATACGAGACTACCCCAAGGCTATGCAGAGAGCCCCACCATTTTCTCTCAAGAAATCAACAACTGTCTGAGCCTCCATGAACACAGTGAAACCACTCAAATCTTGATTTACGTAGATGACATTCTCATCGCCAGTCCAACCAAAGAAGAAAATCAAGAAGAAGCAGTGAAACTGTGTCAACACCTGGCAAAGACAGGAAACATAGCCTCACTGACCAAACTACAGTGGACTCAGACCGAAGTAGTTTTCTTAGGTCACATCATATCGGCAGAAGGAAGAAAACTAACCCCTGATCGGAAACAAGCTATCCTTGATGCCCCCAAACCAAAGACCAAAAGACAGATGATGGCCTTCCTAGGCCTAGTGAACTTTTGCCGTCTATGGGTTCTGGACATCGCCGAAATAACGCAACCACTGGTGGATTTAATTTACCAAGAAGACATCGCCCTGGCCGATCCCATCACATGGACGAAAATAGCTAATGACAAGTTCAATCAGATAAAACAGACCATCACAAGCACAGGCCCTTTGGGCCTACCCGACTACAAGAAACTGTTTACCCAAACAGTGGACTGCAAAGACGGATTCATGACATCCGTCCTACTCCAACAACATGGTACACAAATGCGACCAGTGGCCTACTACTCAAAGAAACTTGATGCTGTCGCCAGAGCCCTGCCCCAGTGTGTCCAAGCAGTGTGTGCCGCAGCAATGGCTGTCCAAGCATCCGCCGAATTGGTGTTGTTCCATCCCACCACTCTACTAGTAACACACTCAGTAGATGTTCTTTTGACTCAAACAAAGATGTCATTTCTCTCACCAGCAAGACATCTTGGCCTAACAGCTGTACTGTTGTCCCAACCCCATCTTACCATCAAGAGATGCAGCACTCTCAATCCTGCAAGTCTCCTCCCAGTGGAGACAGATGGGACACCACACAGTTGCACAGAAGCCACCGAGGAAATCTGCAAACCAAGAAGAGATTTGTTAGACACACCCTTACAAGAAGGAGAAGCAGTGTTTGTAGATGGTTCCTCAAGCAAAGATGAACTAGGCAACACCAACACAGGCTATGCAGTGGTCACACAACAAAAGACACTGAAGAGCGGACGATTAATAGGAAATCTGTCAGCACAAGCAGCAGAACTCATCGCGCTAACAGAAGCATGTAAATTATTCAAAGACAAAGCAGTAACAATTTGGACCGACAGCCAATATGCCCACTCGACATTGCACATCTTTGCCGCCATGTGGGCTCGACGAGGAATGAAAACATCAACAGGAAAACCTGTTCAACACGCCAAATTACTCACTGACCTTTTGGCCGCTGTACTGCTACCCTCCAAAATAGCAGTATGCAAATGCAAAGCTCACACCTCAGCAAAAGACGCCGTTTCTGTAGGAAATGCAAAAGCAGATTTGGCAGCCAAGCAAGCAGGCCAAGACAAAACAAAGATCGTCATGCTCGCCAACCACAAAGAAACACAACAACACAACAACATTCCAAAACAAGTACTAATTGACATGCAAAACAACGCTCCAGACAAAGAAAAAACACTATGGAAAATGATGAACATTGAACTCACCCCAGAAGGCCTCTACCACAAAGAAGACCGACCAGTCATCCCCCGCAGTCTGTTCCACGCAGTAGCCACATTGAGTCATGGCAAGTCCCATGTCTCAACAGGAGGGATGGTATCTATGGTAGAACAGACAATGACAATACCACAGGGCTTACAAACCTATTTTAAAACTTTTTGTAGGTCATGTATGGTGTGTTGTCGTCACAATGCTCAGGGAAACTTAAGACCACAGAGAGGGAAATGCCCAGTGGGCTCCTACCCATTTGAAGTTTTACACATGGACTTTATTGAACTACACAAAAGTGGTCAGCACAAGTACTGTTTAGTGTTAGTAGACTCACTAACTAAATGGGTTGAACTTGTTCCTTCAAAACATCCAAACGCCCTCACAGTAGCTAAAGCTATTTGTAAACACATAATACCAGAACATGGCATTCCACGAGTCTTGTGGAGTGATAACGGTAGCCATTTTGTAAATACCATCGTTGACAATATGGCCATCCATTTAAAATCAGCCATGGTCAGACAAAACAGGAGAGGCAGATCCACTGACTAAATGGTTATGTGACTTGTTTAAAGAACGGACTGTGTCAAGAGCAAATGATCTGCCCTCTACCTCTCTTCCTCCTGCACAGGAAACGGTGACCCCGGGTGACCTGGTGTTGGTGAAGGTGATAAAAAGGAAAACATGGTCGAGCCCACGCTGGGACGGCCCATTCGTTGTTCTCCTGACCACACCCACCGCTCTCAAAATCGCTGAGAGAGAGACGTGGATCCACCAGAGTCACTGCAAAAAGGTCACCGAACTCAGATAAGGGATTACCCCCTGATTCTTGTCAAAAAAGAAGAAGAACAAAGGAGAAGATGACCCTTTTTCAGACATTGTTTGGACTTTGATCATTATAATGTTTATCTTATTATGTGTTATTTGTTCTTGCTGTATTGTCCCAATGTCTAAGAGATTAGTCGCCCGTATGTTCGTGGCCCAGATGTATCAATATAACTTACTACGCGTAGAGGATTATGTTGACACTGTGGAGACCGACACAAAAGTGTGACCCTCATCTTATTGTGTTTTCCTAACTTCAAATCCAGTTCCATTCTCAGACCAAGAGGTTCTCGTCACCGTGCGGTGGGGGAGTTATGGAATTTTTCCCTTTAAGTTAAGGGTTTTCGCCATTTCCTGAGAATGGTTCAAATGTTGTGAATCTATTAATGAAGTAATACTGAGAAAACTTAATTGTTTTAGTATTTACTGATATCCTTTTAAATCCACAACAGGAGGGAATGTGAAGTTGCTTAAAACAGTAGTCTTAACATTATGTGTATTTTAAAGAATATCCTGTATATATTTTTGTGTTTTATTATTATCAACTGTCGTTTAGAGGCGCCGCTCAACTTTCTCTAATGTTTTGTATTTTTCCATGACGTATGAAACGAAACTGAAACTTAACTGTAATAAAAGCGACGAGGTGGCCGGGGGAGGAGAGAGAGTCGGAAGGAGCCGAGCGTGAGTTAAGGTCTCGCGCCTCCTCTCCTCTCCCAGCCGCGGTTGCAATAAAACAAAGCAACAGCTTCTGCCTCCTTTTTCCTTGGTGCACGGTCAGTAACTAAGGGGATCTGTAATATCAGACCCAACAGTTGTTTAACACATCTAGACTTAAATACCGTAAAATAAAAGCTGGAATTCTGAACTTTTTATCCTTTTTTTTTTTTTTTAATACTGACACATGTTACCGGCATCACTATACTGTATAAGTAATACATGCGGCTTACCGGACTGTGTGGCCATTCGACTTTAAGGTTGTTACTGGCATGCGGCTCATAAATTTAACAAGCAAGTGACATAAAGAATCTAATATAATTCTGGAAAGTAGTAACCCTCTATAAAATTGTGTACTAAATACTTTGTTTGTTTTCGTAGGACACATTTTCCTCTACATGTTCAGAAGCTGAGTAACATGGGAGTCAAAACCTTTACCCATTGCTCGACATCCCACAGCCAGGAGATGCTCGAGAAGCTCAACACTTTGCGTAACCAAGGTCACTTGTGTGATGTTACCATCAGGGTGCAAGACAAACATTTCCTGGCCCATAAAGTGGTTTTGGCTTGCTGCAGTGAATTCTTCCGTTCCAAACTGTTGGGTCGGCCCGAGGAGGAGGACAAGTTTGTGTTGGACCTTCACCATGTGACAGTTAGTGGCTTTGCTCCTTTGCTGGAATACGCCTACACATCTACGCTCTCCATCAGCACAGAAAATATTATCGATGTCCTTGCAGCTGCGAGTTACATGCAGATGTTTGCTGTAGCAAGTACGTGTTCAGAGTTCATGAAGTCCAGTATTCTATGGAGTCCAAGTAGCAACAGCAACAACACACTTCCAGCAGGCAAACCCCTTGAATCAGCACCTGAGAGTGCCTCTTCAAACTGTGCCCTAACGCCACTTGATGGCAGCGTGTCACCTGTGTCATCTGACTGTAGTGTGATAGAGAGAAACGTTCCCGTTTGCCGTGAATCTCGCCGGAAACGCAAGAGTTTTGTAACGATGGCTTCCCCTGAGAGTCCACTCAAATGTACTACACAGATGGTCACTACCTCCCCACAAGTCCCCAATCCGTCCCCTTCGTTTTCAGACAGCACAGCGCATCCTGTGGAATCCTCCCTGGCCTTTCCCTGGACATTCCCATTCGGCATTGATAGGAGATTCCACTCGGACAAATCAAAGCTCCCAGAGAGCCCCCGGTGCCAGGAGCAGGCGGCAACAGTTACTTCTGAAGTGGCGGTTGGTCGTCGACTAAGTGACTTTTTGACGTGTGAAAGCTCCAAGGCAGTGTCACCACCTGTGCCAGCTGAGGAAGATGATGTGAGGGTGAAAGTGGAGCGCCTCAGTGACGAGGAGGTCCAAGAGGCATCCTCCCACCCTGTCAGTGCCTCCCAGAGCTCACTCAGTGATCAACAGACGGTGCCAGGAAGTGAGCAGGTTCAGGAGGATCTCCTCATCAGTCCACAATCATCATCCATAGGTGAGATAGTTCTGTTAGAAAATAATACTTTGTGGCTCATGTGTTTTAGTTTTGTTAAAATGCTTCTGCACTCTACTGACTTCAATGTCTAAGCAGGTATCTCTTTTCCCTCGTGATTATTTAATGGAAACTGTTCAGGAATTCAGGTTTTGGTAGTTAAAAAAATGTTTTCACACTTTCCCCACTGAAGGATTTTCAACAAATTATTTCCAAAATGTGCGCACTTTCAACCCCCATCTTCTTTGATTGTCACGCTTCTTATGGATTTAAAGATACTTTTTGGAGAGAAATGAACAATATAAATTGAGAAGATCACCTATGATGAGTCGTTTCAGTGTTTTTTTCTATTTCAGGATCAATGGATGAGGGAGTGTCAGAGGGCTTGCCGTCAATTCAAAGTACCTCTAATGCTGGAGGACATGCAGAGGATGACGAAAGGTATCGCAATTTGTTTAGACTTTTAGCAAAGCAAGTCATTAGCCGAATAGACAATGCCATACGGCGTAAAACCCCAAAGTGGTTGTCACACACCTGTTTAAGTAATGAATTTAAATGTTCTATCAATGGCAATCATATGGTGCTTGGGCCTGATGTTGGTAATTTTGCAGATAAGTGCAGGAGAGGGAGAGTTTCGCCTTTGTGGGAGAGGTCAAAGCTGACTTCAATCATGGCCAGTGAAAGCGACTTCTTTCATTTCTTTTAAATGTGGCGTGTTATTCGTGCACTGCATTCTCAACATCGCGCAAGCACATCTCCGCTGTGAAGTGGGTACTTGGAGTACCACCACCCTACCATAGCTGTTCTGCCCAGTGGGATAATTAAAAATATAAAATACAAGGATACAGAGGATTTGATGCTCTTTGTTCACATAGGAATTAAATAGGTTGACTTTCTGCCACAAAATAGTCACTCCACCAGGCACATCTCCAAGACACTGCCCGCCCAGCTTGGCAGAGTCCGGTCTGCCAAATTGGCGAAATCACTGTAGTCTAGTGCCTTTGTGCCACGGCACAGCTGCGCTGTCTATGAAAATAGAGCCCTATCCTTATATGTTTTTAAATTGCAGTAAGAATCTGAACATATTTTCACGTCTGCTCCAACTAGCAACTAACTAAGAGATCCAAGAGCTGTACGAAATAATAATAATGTTTGTTACAGACTGAAATTGTCAAAGACGCATTGTTTAACTATATGTAATTCGTTATTTTGGAAGCTGAATCTGTTCTTCCTCTTTTTTGTTGTTTCAGATTAGAAGGTATTCAATATCCATACCACCTCTATATTGGCCCGTCAGCCCGGCCTGGCACCAATGGCCCGGACAGGCCCTTTCAGTGTCCAACTTGTGGAGTTCGATTCACACGCATTCAAAACCTGAAACAGCACATGCTCATACACTCCGGTAGGTAATGATGCAAACATGACATCATGATAGTTTCAGAGAAAAATTCTGTGTCGTGTAAAATATCAGGACGAGGTGTTACCCTCAAATTGTTGTTGCATGTGGCTGCCCATGCCAGTGATTAAAATATCCAAAATAAGTGGAAATCTGAAACATACAATTTATTAACATAAAGTCTGGTATTTTTGGACTTTGTAAAAGACATTAAGCCTATGAATTCCTCCATCCATACATTTACTTCCGCTTATCCGGTTGGGTCACAGGGGCTGCAGCGGGATGCCCAGACCTTCCTCTCTCCAGCCATTTGTCCACCTCTTCCGGGGGGATCCCGAGGTGTTTGCTGGTCAGCTAGGTGGCATAGTCTCTCCGCCGTGCCCTGGGTCTTCTCCGTGGCCTCCTCACGGTGGGACATGCCTGGAATACCTCATCAGTGAAGTGTCCAGGAGGCATCAGAATCAGATGCCCAAGCCACCTCATCTGGCTCCTCCCAACACAGAGGAGCAGCGGCTCCACTGAGTCCCTTCCAGATGACTGATCTTCTCATTCTAACTCTAAGGGACAGCCCGGACACCCTGCGGAGGAAACTCATTTCGGCGGCTTGTTGCAATCCGTGATCTTGTTCTTTCAGTCATGACCCACAGCTCGTGACCATACAGTCCTGCTTGCTGTTATTGGCACCCCTTTCTTTTTTGCATGATCCCGACAATATCTTCAGAAATAAATGGAAATGTACCAAATTTATATCATCAGGACCTTTTAATTGGATGTGTAAAGTAATTCAACAAAGGAAATTGTTTTTCAACTTACATAATGTAATTCCAAAGAAGAAATAGAAAACACAGCATGTGCAGCAATAATGGAACCCCTCTTTGATATTTGGTTGCACACCCTTTGGCATTGAGGACAGCTTCCAAACATTTCTTGTACCCATCTCTAAACTTCTTGCACTTCTCTGCTGGTATTTCCCCCCCACTCTTACTTTGCAAATTGTTTAAGCTCTTGAATGTTTTCAGTTTTTTTTTCTCAATGGCACATTTCAGCTCATAACAAAGATTTTTTAATCGGCTTGAGACCAGGAATCATTGCTGGCCATTTTAAAACAGTATTTTTTTCCTTTTTAACCATTCCTGTGTGCTTTTGGATGTGTACTTTGGGTGTTTGTCTTGCTGGAGCACCAATGACCTTCGACTCAAACCAAGTTGTCCAACACTTGGTAGGACATGTCCCCCTAGAATGTGTTGATAATTCTCTGATTTCATGATTCCTGTGATACAATCAAGGCCTCCAGTATCACATACAGCAAAGCAGCCCCACAGAAATATGGATCGTCCACCATGCTTAACTGTCGGGAGGGTGTTCTTTTCATTGGAAGCTTCATTGTGCTGTTTGTAAACAAACTGTTGGCGCGCATTGCCAAAAAGTAAACTAAACTAAACTAAAAAAAAAAATTTTTCATCCGACCACAGAACATTTTCCCAAAAGAATTGTTTTTTTTCCAGGTACTCCTTGGCAAAGGTTAGCCATTCTTTTTCACGTCTGTCTCAGGAATGATCTTCGCCAATGAAGCCCCATTTTTGGTTCAGTGTGTGGCGTATGGTACTGTTACAGGTTGGCTTGCAGGTCTTTTGGATGTTTAATGTGGTGTTTTTTCCACCATTCGCACCAACCATCCAAGACTTCTGTCATCAATTTCTCTCTTCCCTCAACGTCCATGGATGTTCTTGACATTTCCATCCTTGTCAAACTTCTTAACAGCATTACGCATTGCCGAAACAGGGCTACCAAAATCTTTGGAGATGACTCTATACGATTTGGAGGTCTTGTGTTTGTGAATAATCGCACTGCTGATGTCCTCAGACAGCTCCTTTGTTTTCACGATTTTGACACATTTGGACGTGCTGATTCCTGCCAAATGTTACAGATCACTTGTATTTTGTTATGTAGATCACTAAATGCCAACTAGGCACGGGCAAATTACCGGTTTGACGGTTGATATCATGGATTTAAAATGTTGAGGTCTCAATTACCATGAATAGTAGCTGTCACAGGTAATGAGCTCATATTTTTCTTTTTTGAGGGGTCTAAGCAGGGCACACTATGATTGGCTGCTTGTAGAGTTAAGGGCATCTGAAGTTAATTGTCTCCTATACAGATGCCTTTTTTCTCTGATTAATGTCCATTTCCCTAAAAAAAGGCTTCTTGTTTGCACAATATGAGTATCCGACAGTTTTTTTTAAAAAATAGCTCAGCAGTGATGGGATTCTGTGACTTACTAAGACAAATAACAGCAGAAAAATGTTGACATCCTTTGAGGAGCAGTTCTACTAATCAATGACTATTTGAGGAGCAACGTTTAAATTTTGAGGAGCTTTTTTTTTTTGCAGGTTACTCCAAGGGACCTGAACAGTTTTACTAAACAACCAAAATCTGACTGTATAATGAATGCACATTGGTTTCCTTTTTTATACAATCAAAAGTTTTCATTTCTTAAATTCACATTGTGAATAGTAGCAAACTGGATTTTCTTGTCTAGAACAATTTTCAGTGTGGCAATTTCAAACACAAATACTTGTATACATTTTAAATTAATATTTTTGAATGGGTTATCTGGTCTGACCAAATCTAAATTGGCTTAAAAAACAAAACAAAAAAACTATAGTGTAATTTTAAGGGCAGATCTCAAAATCAAAACTCTTGTGAAAGCAAAATTATTGATATTATATTCAATATACTATATTAATTTACTTTTAACATTGTGTACGCAGTAACGTAAATAATTTCTCGTTTTTGGTCTTGTGTAGATGTCAAGCATTATGATCCTGAACAGACACTTATTAAACTGCCTTCTATTTTGCTCTTCAAAGTTGGATACGCTTTGTTTTAATGCAGTTATAGCTAGACTTAATGTGAAAAGTAATTAATTCCGGTGTTAAATTATTACGTTTCTCAGTCTTAATCATTAGATTAGCAATTAGCATGGCTTCTCCGTCTTCTGTTAATTATGTCTCCTCATCCCTTGGTGAGAACTATACTTGTCAGGAGTGTATCTTCTTCGCCACCATGGAGGTGATTGTTACTGGCTTGGGAGTGATTCCGCAATGTAATTGGCCGCACTAATTAGCCAGCCGAAGCACATTTGTAAATATCTGATGTTGTCTAAGTGCTGACCTTTCCTCAACTTCCCATGTGTAGGTGACATAAGCACATTATGGGACTGGTTTGCCAAATTGGCAAACATGCAGCGAGCCTGCCTGAGAATGAGGAAATGCCTGCATTAACGCCACGATGCACGCATATGCGCTTTCAATGGAAAAGAGTCTTGCATTTCATAGAATTTCTGTATTTTGACCATGTGCATCAATCAGTCATGACAACTTTTCTGTCTTTCATCCATTCCAAATATTACATTTAATATGTACAGTTGTCAACACTTTCTTGTCGTTATTCTTTAATTATGCACCTCACCTCTTAGTACAAAATTGTGATATGATTCATTAAAAGGACTGTTTATGTACTTGTTATTGGAATCATCCAATGTAAATAGATTCAGATTCAGTTCATTTCTGTCAATGAAAACACTAATTGTTGATTTTCTTTGTTCCACTAGGCATTAAGCCTTTCCAGTGTGACCGCTGTGGGAAAAAGTTCACACGGGCCTACTCCCTTAAGATGCATCGGCTGAAGCACGAAGGTAAACGCTGTTTCCGGTGCCAGATTTGTAGTGCCACATTCACGTCCTTCGGTGAATATAAGCACCACATGAGGGTCTCCCGACACATAATCCGCAAGCCGCGGATTTATGAGTGCAAAACGTGCGGCGCCATGTTCACCAACTCTGGCAATTTAATTGTACACCTGAGGAGTCTGAACCATGAGGCATCTGAACTAGCAAACTACTTCCAGAGCAGGTGAGGAGTCCAGGGGCACTGACCCCATCATTCACTCAGATCACATCAGGGTCAGACAATATTTCTATCATTGATTCAGTATATCACATAAATGTACTTTAACTCTGTTTTCTTATTTGATTCTTATAGAGTACATATGTATACATGTTTTTGAGGTGTTGCGTTTAATCAGAAGTGTGACTTATTTATTTAGTTGGGTTTGCTGTCAAAAGTCCATCAAATTAAATGGACTAGAGTGAGTTTCGCGACGACCACAATGACAACAGCCAAAAATTTCAAGTAAAAGCGATGATTCTCAAAGTGTGGTACGAGTACTACTAGAGCTACAGTGGGGATCGAAAGTTTGGCTCCCCAGGTAAAATGTATTATTGTTATGCATAAACAAGCCAAGGCGAGACGGAAAAACATTTCCAAAAGGCACCAAATTACAGACGAGACATTCATATAACAAAAGTTAGATCCCCCCCATAATTTACACTTTCAAAATAACAGAAAATGAAATAATGGGGTCTGCAGAAGAGTTTGGGCACCCTGCAGAGTTTTAGCATGCATCCCCCCCTCCATTTTATAATGACGTCAGTGATGTCAGACTGATCTGACCTTGCCCCAACAATCAGTAGACTATAAGAAGACATAGACTATATTCTTTGTTTGGAATGTTATTAAGAAATGGCAGTCATCAGGGACAGTGGAAGTTAAACAGAACAACTTGCAGGATTGTGAGAAAAGCAAGTCAAAACCCACGTTTGACTGCACGATTCCTCCAGAAAGATCTAGCATTAGAGCAATAGAGTTGTGCTACACTATTCCACTATAAAGAGATACTTGTACAAATGTGGACTTCATAGAAGAGAGTCTACGTCCTCACCACAAAAATCAGTGTTTTAATTCATAAATAAACATACAGGCAAGCCTGGTGCATTTTGGAAACAAGTTCTACAGATCGATAAGGTTAAAATACAACTTTTTTTCCTCTCTTGGCTTGTTTATGCACAATAATACCACTTTTTACCTGGGGTACCCGAACATTTGATCCCAACTATATGCAGGCTTCCTCTAGTGTCGTAGTGTAAGAATCACTGAATTAAATGTTCAAACTGCGCGTAATGTTCAAGTGCAGTGTTGATGTGCAAACTGCATTAAAGGTACAGTGGCTAGCAAAAATATCAAATTAACTTTTTAGTAATAAAATCTCTGCTTTGTTTTTGATGAACACTTGGTTCTGATGATGGTACTTGAGGCAGTTGCACACTGAGCGATGCGGCGGAACTCCACTCAGCACTCACATAGCGTGCGAGGTTCTGCCACAAAGTTTCACGAGTGGCCGGCCACTGGCTTTGCGGCGATACAAAATTTGAATCGCAGGTGTAGCATGTGGGAACGTCCCAAGTTACAGACAATCAAAACACACAGATGCTTTCAGTCCAAAAAAAACCAACACAGGTTCACGGCTTAAAGTATTCCGGCACCTTGCCGGATCTCCGGCTTTTGTTTATGATTCAGTACAGTATATATATTAAATAAAGACAATAAAAACTTGCAACACTTCATTTCCTCCTCCAAGTTGACCGTTATTTCATAGTGATCTTGAACACAGCATCCAAGCTGGCGGTTGCTTTACTAGAATGATATCAGAAAAATGGAGAGTAAATTCATGTAGCCAGTGGACGACGTCCTAATTGTCAACTGTCTTAAAAACAAAAAGCACTGGGCTTGGATAGAAGAAAGGGGTGGAGATGACAAGCCTTCAGGGAGCTGCTGCCAGAAACTAAGAAAGCCAGGCACTTCTTTCTGTATGTTGTGCTTGAAGAAGCTGGTGTATGCAACTAGTGGCAAAACATTTACGACACCACAAAGGATACACCGGCCATGAAGTAGTAGTTCACACTCTCCAACATACAAAACGTTTGCCAGGAGAAACAACCACACTTGACGTAGCGATAGCCCCGATGACAGTTCAATTGAAAATAGGTGTGCGCTTGTTCATTGTGGAAAATTATTTCTAATTTACAATTACACAACAGCTCGTAGAAATGTGACGAAACGTTCCAACGACATGAACACACATCCATGGCATAGCACCAGCGTCCAAGAAATTTCTGATAAGCTAAAAGATGTGCTGTATGAATTCTCTGAATGTTGATGAGGCAACCAACCAAAACATGAAAAAATATTGAATGTTGTGGTTTTCTTTTTGGTGATGTTTCACATGTTCTTATATCATTAGGGGAGAGTGGGGTAATTTGTGCCAAGGGGCAAGTAGTTCCACCAATGTTTTTTAGAAAATCATAGAAGAAGTTGGTCATGTGACCACATCCAGAGACATCCATTTCGCTCATCCGGTAAAAAAAGAGACACATGGCTTGAGAGGTAAGCACATACAAGTTCAAAAATAACGTTTTTGCCCTCCAAAGTAAGATTTTCACAGCCTAAAAAAAAGTTTTTTTTTTAGGCTGTGTTTGAACAATTATAGACAACTTTGAAAACGATTCCTACATGTTTTAGTGATTTAGTAAGCTACATCATGAGTCTATATGGTTGGCATGATGCTGGCTCAAAACAGCTGGGGATGCATTTTTTCAAAATGGTGGGCTTGGGATAATTTGTGCCAAAGGACCTGGGTTAAGCTGTGCCAATGGCCCTATATGATTATTTACTCTATACTACTTTATTGTATTTCATTGTTGTTGTAAACTGTATTCTTACATTTGATCACTAAAAGTATATGCCATTCTTAATTTTTGACCAAATTTAATTATGCCGCCAGACAAAAAGAAGACTGACAGGCTTTCAACTCCTCTTGAGGAGTTGGAAAGAGCAGTGAAAGAGGGGAAGACCATACGTCAGGTTGGAAAGGAAATAAAAATCTGCAGGACGGCCATAAAAATAATATAGGGAGCACTCACCAAGTGACATATCCGGTTGTTCTGCTCACTTGGGTTATGTATCTTCAGAAATGATTTTTCCCTTGCCAAAATCCACAGAAAGAAAACACCAAATTGTTAAAAAAAAGAAAGTGAAAACAAGAATTGTGACTGACACACCTGAGAAAATGGCATCGGAGAAAGCTCACAAAGAAAGAGAAGATGAAAAGGCTGAACAGGAAAAGAATGAGAAGAAAAAGCCTCTAAAACCTGCAGATCAAAGTTTTGTATTGAATTTGTCTTCCTTTTATAAAGCATTATTGTTTATCGCATCATCGAGATTAAAATGATATTTTTTTACTTCAGTTATCAATGGCACAATTTACCCCACTGAATTCTAACCTACCCTGCACTGGGGGCAAGTTGTGCCACAAAACCACTTTTTTTTTCTAAAGCTATATTTCAAAAATAGTTTATTGAAGATCCAAAGTGATTGCCCCCAGGAATTCACAACATCCTAAACTATATGAACATATTTTAGTTGGATGCATTCCTGTAATCCTCTTGCGTAAAATACACAAATTTGGCACTACTTACCCCACTCCCCCTTAGTACCTTTTACTTTCTAAAATTTACATTTAAAATGTAGGTCACCTTGTACTCTGCCAAGCACATTGAAATAAATTGGACGCCAGTCGCTTTTTTTCCCCCTTTCTTCTTCTCGGCGAGCAGTTACGCACATAGAAGGGGGGTTAGATGAAAGAGACAATTGCAGCAACTGTACAACGCATAGGTGCTATTGTGGACTAGCTGACCTCATGGTCAACACGAGTAAACCACAGGTCTGTTCTAAAAATAGCTCCCCTATGATGAGATACTGTGACTTGTCAAGAAGAGTTAAAATGGAAGAAGA
The DNA here is from genome assembly GCF_051991255.1 of Vanacampus margaritifer. NCBI lineage: Eukaryota > Metazoa > Chordata > Actinopteri > Syngnathiformes > Syngnathidae > Vanacampus > Vanacampus margaritifer. The sequence goes on along the minus strand of NC_135436.1, from coordinate 8,438,708 downwards.
GTGTTAACATTTATTTATTTATTTATACTTGGTACACTTTCTTAATGTACCAAATACAGGTATTTTTTGTTTTTGTGTAAATAGATTTGTGATCATTGGGGAAAATACTGTTTTTATTTACTACATTTTAGTGCTGTAATTTTAATACCATGATGCCACTATATATTTGCTGATGGTTTTTCATACCTCAGAATTTAATATCGGCCCATGCCTACACACATGAAGGACAAAGAGTTTGCATACTCTGTCATATGACCTTCATTGACTTGTAAAATGCTCACCTTCCACAGAGCCTCAGACAGAACAAACTTGAGATATAGATGTCATATGTTGTAGTCTAGCTCGCTGGATTCAGTTTTGCATCACAATTTAAAGAGGAAGTCAACCCAAAAATGTTTTTGACAATTATATGTTCTATGCAGCCCCACTAGTCTAAATATGATTTCGGGTTAATATTGCCTTAGTGGATTATAGATAGATAGGTAGGCTAGCTAGGTAAAATGGATTGATAAATGGATAGGTAGGTAGGTTAAGCAGTAAAATCCGTTTTTATCTTGGGGTGTGACCATTTTGCCACTTGCTGTTGACTGAAGATGACATCAGTAGTCAGGTTTCCATCTAATTGTTTCAAATTTTTTAAGCGAATTTACTGAAAATGCGCAAAACAAACATGTGACTTAGCCCATTTCCATCTGTTCTTCTTTTGCGAATATTGAGAAGGGGACTCCGCCACCTATACTGTACACCATAGAGATGTGATCCACCAGTAATTTAAAAGAAGAAGACCAGGAAACGACTGGCCGTGTGATGACATTGTATGAGTTTTCTTTTGTAATTCTTAATAAACTGTAGTGTTTCTTTGCTGTTTTCAATCTAAAATAGCATTAATATTCGCTTCCTTAATTCAAATTTCTGTTTCGTCGTTCCCCCCAAACAAACCTTACTTTATCATCCAACATTGCTTTGGGACTACAAACGTCTGTGTGACGTAATATCCAGTCAAAACGTGCGACGTGTATCCAGTCATGTGAGCGGTTATTCGCAAAACCTGTTTTCATAGCCAAAATTAGCATTTTCCTTTTTTTGATACGCTTCAAAATCCACTCCCTCTAAGCGTAAAAATTTCTCTTTTTTTTTGCGAATTTTGGGCCTTTTTTTGAATTTCTAGCATTTCGATTCAGTTTTATTTTTGCATTTCATAAAAATGGGTAGATGGAAAACCAATTATTGTTGCTCAGGTCTCTGGTAACAACCAATCACAGGTGAGCACTGATTAGTTGCCTGAGCCCTGAGCAACATTGATGTCATCTTCAGTCATTAGCAAGTGGCAAAATGGCAATTGCTTTTTATCATATTAAAAGTGTCAGGGTAGAAGTGATAGGGCTGTGTTTTTTCTCTCTCTTCCAAATAGTGATTTCCTCGTGCCCGACTACCTGAGCCATGTTCAGGAGGAGGAGGAGGAGGAGGAGGTGCTGGGAGTCCAATATGAATTGGAAGAATCCCAACATCACCCTGCCTATGCGGGCAGCACCCCCACATCCACTACCACTGCCGCCTCCTCCTCCTCCTCAATCCAGACGCCAGTCATCTCCCAGGTGTCCTCCTCGACCCAGAATTGTGAGAGCTCGCCTGGCTTCCTTTCACCTGATTCCATGGATCCCCTGGAAGCTCCCGCCTCCTTCAAGATGCATGCTGGCGGCACTATTGCCCTGGCAGAGGAGACCAAGATGGACAACAGAGAAGGCTGCAGTTCACCCGAGGTGTTTGACCAAGAGCACTATCGGGGCCAGAATATCCCGGCCAAGGAGTTGGCTTCTATCACCATTGAGTGATTCCAGTCTTCTTTTTGTCCTTTTTGGACTACTTTGTAGTCGTGTCCAATGGGAAAATCTGCGGAATATTGATGCCAAAAAGATAAAGTGGACACGGTCACATTTCAAAACATCACTGACATAAGTAACGTAAGTTTTCTCAAGACTTTGGTTACCCTGGTGATGGTTTTCCACCATAAAATGAGCAAGGTAAGGTCCTTTTCCCCCTTTTTTTTTGTATTAACACATTGAGAAGGTTTTGAAACAAGGGTTAGTTATCCCATTTGCACTGCCATTGGAGGTATGTGAAATTCAAGCCTTGTCCTTTTGGAAAGTGCCTGAGAAAAAGATGAAGCGCACTTGAGTTTGCCAGCATCAACAAATCAAGGCTTCACAAACTGAGCTTTTCTTTTTTTAATTTTCCTTTACAATTATAATGTCAGTTTTTATGGGCACACACCTGTCGCAACAGGCACTTAAATGTCAATATTGTCTATTGCAGTATCTTAATGTAGTTTCCCGCCTGAATGCAGTAAACTGTATGCCGACTGTTGTGAAAAATGATGTCAGGTGTGTGTTTGTACACATGCTTTAAATAGAATGCATAAAGTGACAGTTTTTCATGATTTTTCTGCAACCATTTTTTTCTGATTTATTTGATTTTATTTTTAAGCCAACGTTACTATCCCTGGCAAGTACTGAACAATATTTTCGCTCAATTACAGAGTTGTGGTCTAAAGTTGTGGATTGCCTCACATGTCCATCTGGCTTTGTTTGGAAAATGGCAAGAAAAAGTCAACTTTGAAGGCGATCGTATGACTTGATGGTCTGTCACATCTATTTTGCATTAGTCAGATCAATAGGTTGGCAATCAGGAGGAGAAAGCACTTTTGTTTCTCGCTGCTTTTCTATTATGTATTAAGAAACGGCATTCTCTTATGTTTTGAGTCTAACTTAAACAAACAAAAACAAAACGGTCATACCAAAATAAAAAAAAAAATGTAAATGCTGGTTAGAATCACAAGTGTGAAAAGTGAAGCAGCAAAGATTTCAATGACTGTAGAGGGTGATACCTTCATATTTCAAGTCATGCCAAGATTTTCAAACAGCTTCAGTGTTATATTGTCAAACAAGTGCTAACAAATCGCAATGTAGCATTTCATGCCGGTTGCGATCCGGCTTGTTAGTGTTATTTGATCATAAAATGTAATTTCCTTTGAATATTGTCTTTCTTCCCGTTTGCTGATGCCCTTTTGTCACTTTTCACACATTGTTTCTTATTACTAAATCCAAATGCAATAGCAACACTTTTGGGTTCACATTTTCCCCTTTTAATGTCCCCCAAAAAAGAGAAATGAACAGCTGGAACACATAAATGTGTGATCTTTATTTGTAAAGTGACTAGTTGCATAACAGTCATGCAAAGCATATTGCATGGCAGTTGGAAGTTTGTTACAACATGAGTATTGTCGTTTCCAAAATGTTGTCCCTGCGTGATGATCCCAAAACACACGTGTTCTTTCCTGTGGCCACTTTTTCAATCAGAGCAAAGCTGCTTGGTATTTTGTGATGAGATTACTTGACAGATGTTATGCCGTAGTTGTTTATTTTTATTTTTTTATTTTTGAGGGGGTGGGGAGAGAGAAACCTCACGTCCTTGCAACTCTGTTTCAAGATGTTGCTGATGCTGATGAAGGTAATGACACACATCCACACGTTCTTTTTATCCACTAGTTGAATGCTACTGACTGGCTAACTATATTTAACCTCTGTAGACTTTGCAGCTGCCACATTAGATTTAAATAGTAGGATGTAAACGTTTTCTTATTTTCTTTTTTTCATGTAGAAGAGTTGATTGTTGAGATGAACATTATGCGATTATGTAACTGTTACTCAAATTCAGTGAGTACTGTCTTAAGATTTTGTCACACCGTGCCATTGTGTCAGCCACATTTTTGAAGTTGTGCCATTTGACTTTTTGTCTGCCGAAAAATCAAGCTTTCACCCATAGGACCAAATGTTCTCTTATCTCATTTGAGGATTTGCCATGGCAATCAGTACTTGCACAGAAAATAAGATAATCATTAAAAGCAGTACATGGAGTTTATTGAAGGGGTTCTGCTGTCTTGCCCTTAAAAAAAGAGAGAAAAGAAGAAAAAAACTGTACAATGTTGTGCAACCAAGAGGTTAGCCTTAGTAAATGGACCTATTTACTCTAGTTGCACATTATCAAACAAAAAGTTTTTCTCTATTTTTTTCATCAAATGCTCTTTATTTGTTGTGTCTGTGGTGTCTGTATTTTTTTTTTAAACTTGTGTGTATGTGTGAGTGTGTTTTTTAAATATATGTGTATACAATGGAAATGCTGCTGTTTGCTGAAAAGTGCCCCAACTATTTTTGTGAACTAATGTGTGCAATAAATGGACAGGTGTTGTTTTTGAAAGTCCAAATTATGTTTCTGGAATGCTGAATTATGTATGTATTAAAAAAAAGAAGAAGAAGAAGAATGTATCATTTATTTTTTAGAAAAAGAAACCATTTGATGTGTGAAACAAGGTGTTGGTTTGGTTCTGCCCCGTTGGGTTCATCTCTGAAGTTGCATGTTTCTGCTATGTGAAGTTGAGAGCACTTCATGTTTAGTTGTCAGTGAATTCTGTCGAGCATAATGTGTTGATCTTACAGCCTATTTTGGGATCTGTTGCTGTAGCATGACCTTTCTTTCCCGTATATTCAACCCGTTTATGTGCAATGTTTTAACTATCTCTTGATTATATACAAGATATGCCTTTACAGTGTACACTTGGTGTTGTATACCTGTTTTATACCAGTCTATGCTTTATTTAAAGGTATGACTTACGTATAAATAAAATATATATATATATATATTGGTGAATTTTATATCATGGTCACTGTTTGATGGCATCTTTCTTGTTAAATGTGAATAGAACCGTTTCAGTTTTTGAGTATGTCGGGGTAGTCTTCATTCTGTGACTGTCTGCAGTATGTGTATAGTAGATGACAATATGCAGTATATATACAGTACATAGTATGTTGCATAATTCTTTATACTGTAGGTTACTTGATTACAACCTGCTTTCTGACAAATTTATTTTGTGTCTTTGATACTGTACTTAGTTTTGAGAAACTGTCTAAAACATCCCGGCTAGTGATGTAAACTGCACATTAGGCAGAACTGATGTTGTGGTGTGTCTGAGTTTGTTTTGCAGCTGGCTCTTATAAAACTGACAATACCACTTTGTGTTTTAAGGTTTGTGGTTGTACCGATTCTAAATTTGCTGGTGTTCTAGCTCTGCAGTCCTGTTATTAAAAAAGGGTGTTTTTTTGTAAATGCATAACATGCAAATAAAAAGACAACTAATTCCATGTATGGAGTTTGTTTTTGCCCTTCAAAATAAGGAAGTAAGTTTTGGGTGAGCAAATGTGAATTGGAATTTAATCTCAATACAGTAAATGTTCCTTTGCAATAGATGGCACAGAAACAATGAATTCTGCAAAAAGGTGACTGGCAGATCCGAGATTGTGGAGAATGCATTTGTGCGTGTGTTTTGTTTTAAACTAAAATAAATGGTTGGATGAACCTTTTAAGAAATTTACGACAGGCTTTCTCAGTCTGCCTCTTTGAGATCACCTAAACAAAGCTCACTATAAATTTGATTTTATACTCTGGATTAAACTTGTCATGACGCGGCCCCCTGCTTCTAATGGAATCTTTAAAAGACAGATGAAAATTGAACTAGCCTACATAGAAACGTCTGAAATATTGCTGCTTTAAGCCAACATTTGCGTCATCAAAAATTAATGTACAACTTTTTTTGTTTAAAAGGGCATTGACGTCATAGTCAAGATTTATAGCCCTCAAAAATCTCTCCCAGGAGCCGACATTACCAGTGGCCTGAGGCCACGTGAAGTTCACTGATAGATGAAGTCAACATGATTTTTTTAAATATCTAATATTCAATATTTTGAATTTTAGCCATTTAAATTGATAACTCACCTGTGTTCTTTTTACCTCCGCTGTGCACACTTGATTTGCGCTCCATTCACTGACACATTGAACGCTACGTCTACACACTTGACTACAGCTGCCTACATATTTAATAATACATTTCATTAAGTATTGTTTTAAGTTACAATGTCTATTGGGGAGTGGAGACTGGATATTTTTTCAGCGGAAGACTTGATCGCCCACTGGCGCTACATACCGTATTTTCATAACTATACGGCGCACTTAAAAGTCTTACATTTTCTCAAAAATGGACGGTGCGCCTAATAGTGAGGTGCGCCTTTTGTGTGCACCGAGTTCCAAAATCTGTAAATGTTGTTGTGCGACTCCGGTAAGCGCTGACAGTCAAGCGGAGCAGTGCCGACATATCGCTTATACAGGAAATCCAGCCCTGGTTGAGGACTAGCAGACATGAGAACCTGAAAAACTCCTGCCAGTCCTCAAGCAGGGCCGGGTTTCCTGTATATAAGATGCAGTAGGACTTCATGGTGCTCACTGCTTTCACTTTATTGAACTGCTAGAGCGAGTTACGCCACAATTTGTGAATAAATTGTGCATGCATGCTTGGGCTAAATGTGTCTACTTGCAAGCGTGTTTTGGGTTGGACTCCGTCAACAAGTAACTTGCAAAATTCTGCACATTTTAAAAATTGTAAAACAGAACTTGACCCCAGTCTCCACAAATATATGCACTATTATTAAATTTATTGCTGCTTAATATTGACATGGACATTGTGACTGGAATTCCCCCAGTACAGTTAAATTGCACGTTTATAAATATTAGTGGCGTTGAAGGAACTTTTAAATTATCTAAAAATTAACGCACTAATTTTGACACCCCTAACAACACACACACACACATATATATATATATATATATATATATATATATATATATATATATATATATATATATATATATATACTGCTGTTCAAAGTTTGTGAACCCTGCAGGCATAGTCAGATTTTTTGTATAAAATATTAAAATAACCTTATTGAATGTTTAGTCCTACCCCACTCTACAATGCTGACATTGAAAATAATGGACTTGAACAAAAAGAACGATAACATTGTCATTCATTCTTGAGCAAAAGTTGTTCTCAAATTTGAAAACTCAAATTTTATGGGTGCAAAAGTATGTGAACCTCTCACTTAATCAGACATTGCACCTCCTTTTGCAATAAAAACTTCATCCAAACACTTTCTTTAGTGACTTATCAGCCTTTCACATCTACTTTGGAAGAATGTTTGCCACTCTTCCTTGCAAAATGCAACCAATTGAGAGAGGTTGGATGGCCGTCTAGCATAAACTGCCCGCTTCACGTCCCGCCTCAGTATTTTGAAAGAATTTAAGTCAGGATTTTGACTGGACACATCCAGAACATGAATCTAGTTGTTCTTCAGCAATTCATCGGTTGTATTGCTGGAATGGTTTGGATTATTGTCATGTTGCATGATCCATCTTCTACCAAGCTGTAAGTTTCGCAAAGAACGGCTTCAGGTTATGTTCCAAGATTTCACAATATTCCTCTGAATTCATGATTCCCTGGACTATGTGTAGTTGTCCAGTTCCTGAGGATGAAAAGCCAGCCCAGAATTTAACATCCTCACCCCCATGCTTCAGTCTAGGGTGAAGGTTCTTTTGCTGGTATGCAGTGTTGACTTTTCACCAAACATGACAAACAGTTCAATTTTGGACTCATCTGTCCACAGAAGGGACAAGCTTCAAGTTTGTCCAGGTACTTTCTGGCAAAGTTGAGATGGGCAGCTTTGATCTTTTTTGTGAGCAGAGAGAGGCTTCTACCTCGCAAGCCTTCTATGAAAGCCTTGTCGATGAACGTTTCTTCTGATTGTTGAAGCATGCACGTGTCCCCGATGCAGCAAAAGAGGTCTGCAAATGCCTCGATGTGATGTACGAGTTGGCTTTTTACCTGAATTATCATTTTTCTTGTGGTTCTTGCTGATATTTCAGAAGGTCGTCCACTTCTAGGCAGGATTGTAGTAATTTTCAGTGTTCTCTATTTGCAGATGATCTGCTTCACAGTGGAATGATGAAGCTCAATTTTTTTTAGATGACTTTATAGCTTTCCCCAAACAGATGTGCTGTCACTACCCACTTCCCAAGGTCCCCTGAGATTTCTCTTCCTCTCAGCTTGACTGACCTGTATGGGTTCACCAGGGTAAGACTAAAGTGACGTAGTTTTGTCTCTGTTTCAGTCAGTGATGCACAATTTCTTTGCTAAACCTCTGTCTCATTTCATTAGTCCATTTCAGTGGTTAGTTTAGATAGCTACCAATTTGTCCTACCTGATCCTACTTGACTGCTTGTTTTAAGCAATGCATCTCAGGGTTCACTTACTTTTGCACCTACATGAATTGACCAAAACCTCTTTTAAATTAAGTTTTGACTACACAATTGATTTAAAAAAAAAAAAAAAAAAAAGAGAGAGAAGAACAATAGATTGAATTGATAAACCCACCTCTGTTATTTAGTATAAAATGTAATGGTTCAGATTGAGCAACAAAAATCCTCTCAGTATTCCCCTTTTTTATTTTTTAAAGTTGTCCAGAAAAACGTGCTCTTTTAGAAACGGTGACATGTAAGAATTAAAAATCCATCATTTGTACTTGCTCACAATAATAAAATTACTTAGCATGACTTGTTATGAACAATTGGGAACACAGGGAACACAAAGCACCCTGAAATAATGTAAAATGTATTCATCATGAGGCAAAAATAAAGTGTATGTTATAAAACAAATTACAATATTTAGTGAACAATGCATGAACAAAAACTGGTTAGACTTATTGTGTGTGTCTATTATGATATTGTTTGGTTTTGTGCTGAATCTTAAACTATTTGTCCCCATTCTTGTGTCTTTATTTACCGATACTTAAAAATCATGAACTTAACTAGAGCATGTAATAATAATAATAAAAATGTATCAGATTTATATAGTGCTTTTCTAAACACTCAAAGACACTTTTCAATGGACTGGATACGTTATTCATGCACTCATATTAACACTGTGGTGGCGGTAAGCTACTTAAGTAGCCACAGCTGCCCTGGGGCAGGCTGACGGAAGCGTGGCTGCCAGTGTGCACTTACGGCCCCTCCGACCACCAACAAACATTCGCACCTTCCATATACCAGTGTGAATAGCATTGTAACAATGTAGTTAGTGTGTAGCCGGCATCGTCCACCCCGGGAATCGAACCCACGTCACTATGAAGTATCCCATGCACGAGGGCAAATCAGTTCACCTGAGCTAAACATTTGAAGGATTGTTTTTCCTCAACATGACCCGCCCTACTCTGCCTCAGATTGGCTCATCAGTCCTCATGCCAAAAGTTAGCCAATCTAATAAAGTGTAGGCAGGGGTACCAGCCAATTAAAGGCAGAGCAGGATAGGCCATGGCTGACCGTTGTGCAAAAGGGGGGATTTAGAAGTGGGTATACTCGATACTGACTGAAAAAGAAGTGGGCATACTCCGTATACCCGCGTATACCCTGGACTACACCACTGAACCCAACTCACTGTTTACATTGTTAAATACTTCGATAGAGTACAACCAAACTCAGTTATGCTCCGCTGCCTTTTTAAAAACATACGCCATGCTAGCGTATGTTTTAGGATGAAAGCATGCTACCATATGTATGTATTGAGCTAGCATATATTTAATCGTGCCTGCGCCCAATAGTGTGGTGCGCCTTATGTGTGTATTAAATACAAAAATAGCACCCGTAACTGAGACTGCGCTTTTTAATACGGTGCGCCTTGTGGTTGTGAAAATGCGGTACATTCCAGCCACTAAAACTATGTTTACTTAGGGTTAGGGTTAAGGGTTAGGCAACATATACAATTATGAATTTTGTTTAATATTTTTTTTAAATCCTTAGAAAAAAAAGTCTTACCTTCCAATTAACAATATTTAGAACTTGTTTTGGCCTGACTAGTGACTCCTTCAATCGATAAGCTTCCTTTCAGTTTTGACCCACCGATGTCATCAAGCTCTGATGCTGAAGAAATCTGATGAGGTCATCTTCTGGTACCTGGCAAGTTGCTGCGTCCAAACCTGGTATTGGTGAGGGCTGATGGACTGGGTATGGTAAAACCAAGTTGAGTACTAGTGCGATTGGTGTAAACACTCATGGAATGGTGACCAGTAAATGAGAGAATAATTTCAGCAAAATGTTATTACGTTTTCATTGAATAACACCAAACGTATCATATTAAATACAAAACATTTTGAGCCCTCTATTTCATGAGTTTAATAAATTTTTTCCCCCCATTAAAACCCGACGTATATGATCTGAAACATGCATTGCACGAATAATCCATTAGAGAGCAGTATCACTCAGATGATGGCTTCTCCAGCGACCTTGCAAGATCGCCCCAATTGAGAAAGGAGAGACAGCTATACTTATTAATAGTGAGAAATGTTCTTTCAGATTTTTGAAAATACTATGTTTGATATGTCTGTTTATTACTATATTTTTAACAGTTATAAATGTACGATTTTAAAGCATTGAGACCGGATGTATCAAATAATAATAATGCATCAGATTTACAGTATATAGCGCTTTTCTAGACACTCAAAAACGCTTTACAATGGAACGGATACATTATTCATGCACTCACACATTCACACTGTGGTGGCGGTAAGCTACTTAAGTAGCCACAGCTGCTCTGGGGCAGGCTGACGGAAGCATGGCTGCCAGTGTCCGCCTATGGCCCCTCCAACCACCACCAAACATTAGCGCCTTCCATACATCAGTGTGAGTAGCACTGGAGGCAATGTGTGTGAAGTGCCTTGCCCAAGGACACATTTACACATGCCTTGGGGAGAGCGGGAATCAAACAGGTTACTGAACGACCGTCTCTACACCCTGAGCCACGGCCGCCACAAATATGAAACAAATCAAGTCATATGTGGAAGTTGATTTCCCCCCGCAAAAAAACATTTTTGTTTGTGTAAAAAAAGACTAGAATAAATACTCTATTTTCAAGGAATCTGAATTTTCTCTAATATATTTCATGGTTCAGGCTTTATAGGGTTAACAATCAGTCATGTCTATGCACCAACAATAGATGATACTGATAAAGATTGATTTAAATCACATTATCTATAAAGTGATGTGTGTGGATATTTTTTTATGCGGCAGCCTTGATCCCCCATACTTTTTGGTCACTGAGGCTGGGTTCACACTGCAGCTCAATTCAGATTTTTTCATGCAGTGTGAACGGTACAATTCAGATTTTTTGCACACCCGACCTGGGCCTCTTTCGTATGTGGATATAAATCGGATATGTATGCGATGCGTCTGCACTGTGAACGCTCATCCGCACGCATCCGATTCATACGTCATTAAAAGGCTGATATGAGCTTTGCGCGGGCGGGAGCGAGTGCTTGGAAGGGAGACTATTGACACGTCTGTGAATATATACAAAGCCGTTTTGAGTGACTGTTACATTTTTATTTCTCTTTAATCACACTTGAAACATGAAGCATGAAGTTGACATAATGTATGCAGACAAGACACATGAATCGAACTAGTAACACATCCGCGAAACGAGTCCACCAGTCCATCAATCTGTAGCGTGCGTTGGCACAGTTAAATTTGCATATGACACTAATAAAAGTCGCTTGCTTCAGTGGCTTGGCTGGCAGTAAAACGTTGCGAGGCGGCACAATATTTACTTCCGTGAACACTGCAATGTGATGTCGTCGTTTTGGGTGTACGTCACTTGAAGTGTGCTCTTTGCGCATGCGAGTCGCCTCACCAGCGCGTTGCGTTCACATTAATTATTATTGGATTTAAGAAAAAATCCGAATTGGGCATCACGCCCTGCAGTGTGAACATAGCCTGAGACTACACGCTTTACTATTTCATCAAAAGGTAGGCTTACATAATAAATTATAGATTTTGTTAAGTATTGGTTTTAAAACAGGCCCATTGAACATCATAAATGTTATTCCTTTGGGCCTCTGCTTGTTGCTCTTTTTGAAAAAAAAAAAATAAACTGCATGAATCTATCTATAATTAAATAAATAAATGCATCTTTGGCTGCACATTAATGGCAATCATACAGAGTTTATCTGTTGACAAAAGACAGGTGGATAAATATGACACAATGATTAAGCACTTATTTTAGTCAACTCAATTTGATCCCTGTTGTGTAATGCTTGGCTCATCCATTGCTTCTTGCAAATGTTTTTTTTCTTCTTCCTGCAATAGGTGTTCGCAGATGTGTTTACGACACACTTACATTTTGTGCTATCTGTGGACGTGCAGGGGCGGGAGGAGGAAGTGGGAGTGGTTTAGATCAAATGGATACAGCAGTTAGCGAGCAGACTGATAATGCAACGGTGAGTTACTGAGCCAGGAAAAATAAAACAGTCTGCATGACTAATGCACATGTCATACAGTCCCAATCAATGGAAAAGTTGGAGTCAATGGAATATTCCACAAATCAAACATTTGCCAGATTCATTAGTGTCTTGCATCCCCAGAAAAATAACATTAAGACTTTCAGATTCTGCATTCC